>NW_016960342.1:0-260 GCF_001483705.2 Eufriesea mexicana
TTTCCAACCACATTCTATATCATTGCAATGTCTATAGCACGCCAATAGAATCTACCCTGCTTAATGAGGCAAGAAAGGTATCTCACCACGATAATAGCCGAAACTGTCAATAATATTGAATTATCCAGCCAGATTCAATAGTATTGAAATGGCTATAGCACGCCAATAGAGTCATTCCTCCTTATTTATGCAACAACGTTAGCTCATCTCGAAATTAGTCGAAAATGTCAATAAAATTGAATCTGCCAGGCACATTCTAT
>NW_016960343.1:0-967 GCF_001483705.2 Eufriesea mexicana
TTCTTAGTACGTGCAGTACCAGGTCACTATAGCCGTTGGATTAAACTGTTCACGGATTATCTACATCCTTCTTCAATTCTCGTGTGACAAAGGACAGATCTATTATCGTTCGAGATGTTAACAATTGAAGTAACCGAACAGGGTACAACCGCGAGCACATGGCTGTAGTAGTTGTATAAACTTTATCACCCAAATCTTGAGTCTTACAACAAATCTAGAATGATCAATGAGTGGAAAATTTATGGCCAAAAAAATTTGGAGCCGGTGGTAATCTACCTAGTACATCCACTAACGGAGAACTGAAACAGGTGGATTAATCTGTTCAATGATGAATTGCATTATGTTGCATTTCTAGAATGGCAAACGTAATATCAATTGCATTGCCTGGCATTAGGAAATGACACAGCAGGACTGAGCACACCCATCACCACAGTTACGTGGTCGTTGAAGATATTTGTACAACGATGACTTGAATTTCTCAGCAAATCTAGAATGATCAATACACGGCACGCTTGTGGCTAGAGCACTAAGAATTCAGGGTATGGTACACAGTGCCTAAAACATCAGAGAACTGCTGATTTTGGATTAATCGGTTTAATTTATGGTTTGGTCTTTATAGCAATGCTGAAATGAAAAAGGAGAGGCAAATTGTCCCTTTGGAAGCGTACTATTGTCAAAACTGTACTGACTGCGGCCACCATCACAGTACCGAAGCAGTTGCAGTACTTTGAAAGCTGGTGATGTGAATTCCAAAGCAATTCTATAATAATCAATGTATAGTACAGTTGTGGCTAGAGAAATTTACATTGACAGTACCTTAAGCATTACATACACCAAGAGAACGCTGCATTCCTCGAATAAATCTGTTCAACGACGATTTTGATCCTATAGCAATTATAGAATTACAACTAACGCACAAAGTAACCCTAAGGGTAATAACAATTGGCAACACAGTAATGAATGCAGC
>NW_016960344.1:0-934 GCF_001483705.2 Eufriesea mexicana
ATTGACATTTTCGATTAATATCGTGGTGAGCTATCTTTCTTCCATAAATTCGGAGGAAAGATTATGTTTTCATGCTATAGACATTGCAAAGCTATAGAATCTTGCTGGAAAATTCAAATTTATTGTCATTTTCGACTAATATCGTGGTGAGCCAGCTTCCTTGCATAAATAAGGGAGAATGATTCTATTGGCAAGCTAAAACCATTGCAATGCTATAGAATCCGGCCGGAAAAACCAATTTCATTGACATTTTCGAATAATATTGTTGTGCGCTACCTTTCTTGCATAAATAAGGAGGAAATATGCTTTTGGCGTGATAGAACCATTGCAATGATACGGAATGTACCTGGCAGAATCATTTTTATTGACAGTTTCGACTAATATCGTAGTGACCTAACTTTCTTGCATAAATAATGAGGAGAGATTCTACTGGCGTTCTGTAGACATTGCAGTGCAATAGAATCGTCCTGGAAAATTCAATTTTATTGACATTTTTTACTAATATCGCGGTGAGCTAATATCCTTCCCTAAGTAATGTGGAAAGATTCTTCTGGATTGTTATCGCCATTGCAATGCTATAGAATCTGGCTGTAAAGTCCAATTTTATAGACATTTTCGATTAATATCGTGGTGAGCTATCTTTCTTCCATAAATCAGGAGGAAACATTCTGTTATATCTTTCTTCCGTAAATCAGGGGGAAAGATTATGTTGGCATGCTATTGGCATTGCAAAGCTGGAGAATCTTGCTGGAAAATTCAAATTTATTGACATTTTCGTCCAATATGGTGGTGAGCTAACTTTCTTCCATAAATCAGGTGGAAACATTCTGTTGGTAAGTTAATATGGGGGAAAGATTCTTCTGGTGTGCTGTAGACATTGTAGTGATATAGAATGTTGTTGGAAATTTCAATTTTATTGACATTTTTGACAAAT
>NW_016960345.1:0-497 GCF_001483705.2 Eufriesea mexicana
ACCTGTTATAGCTTGGTGAATAGATCGCCTTACGCCTTCAATCTAATGGCAAGTACTGCCACCATCTGGACAGGGAATAATTCTATTCAAAATCTATAATCTGTTATGGCTTGGTGAATAGACTGCCAAACGCCTTCAATCCAATGGCAAGTACAGCCGTCTACTTGCCAGAGAATAGGCCTATTCAAGATCAATAATCTGTTATTGCTTGGGGAATACATGGCCTAACGCCTTCAAACCGGTGGCAAATACAGCCATCTACTTGCCAGGGAATAGGTCTATTCAAAATCTATAATCTGTTATGGCTTGGTGAATAGACTGCCAAACGCCTTCAATCCAATGGCAAGTACAGCCGTCTACTTGCCAGAGAATAGGCCTATTCAAGATCAATAATCTGTTATTGCTTGGGGAATACATGGCCTAACGCCTTCAAACCGGTGGCAAATACAGCCATCTACTTGCCAGGGAATAGGTCTATTCAAAATCTATAATCTGTT
>NW_016960346.1:0-644 GCF_001483705.2 Eufriesea mexicana
CAAACCAATAGTATCCTTCCTCCTTATTTATGCCGAAAAATTTGCGCACCACCATATTAGTCGATAATGAAATTTCCGGTCAGATTCTATTGCCGCTCAATGGCTGCAGCAAACCAATGGTATCTTACTTCCGTATTTATTCAGAAAAGCGTGCTCACCGCGACATTTGTCGAGATAGTCAATGGAATTGAGCTCTTCAGGCAGATTCTGTTGCAATGCAATGGCTACAGCAAGCCAGTAGGATCTTTCCTCCTGATTTATGCGGAAAGGTACGCTCACCAGAATATTACCCGAAAATGTCAATAGAATTGATATTTTCAGTCAGAGTATATTGCAATGCTACGGCTATAGCGAGCCAATAGAATACTTCCTCCTTATTTATGCCGAAATGCTTTCGCACCACCATATTTGTCGATAATGAGCTTCCCAGTCAGATTATACTGCAATGCAAGGGCTACAGCAAACAATAGGAATCTTTCCTTCGTATTTACTCAGATTCATCTGTTCACCTCAATATTTGTCGAAAATATCAAAAGAATTCAACTTTTCAGGCAGATTCTACTGCAATGCAACGGCTATAGCAAACCGATAGGATCTTTCCTCCTTATTTAAGTAGAATATCTTGCTCACCACGATATTAGTCG
>NW_016960347.1:0-237 GCF_001483705.2 Eufriesea mexicana
ATAATAGAATCTGATTGAAAAGTTTAATTCTATTGACATTTTCGACTAATATCGTGGTGAGAAGATATCCTGCGTA
This sequence comes from Eufriesea mexicana, assembly GCF_001483705.2. NCBI lineage: Eukaryota > Metazoa > Arthropoda > Insecta > Hymenoptera > Apidae > Eufriesea > Eufriesea mexicana. The sequence goes on from NW_016960347.1 coordinate 77, forward strand.
AATAGCGAGGAAATATTCTATTGGTTTGCTACAGCCATTGCATTGCAATAGAATCTTACAGAGAAGTTCAAATTTATTGACATTTTCGACTAATATCGTGGTGAGAAAGATATTCTACATAAATAAGGAGGAAAGATCCTATTGGTTTGTTATAGCCATGG
>NW_016960348.1:0-259 GCF_001483705.2 Eufriesea mexicana
TCTGTACTTGCCATTGGTTTGAAGGCGGTTGGCGATCTATTCACCAAGCTATAACAGATTATACATCTTGAATAGGCCAACACTCTGGCAAGTAGATGGCTGTACTTGCCATTGTATTGATGGCGTTTCGCGATCTATTCACCAAGCTATAACAGGTTATAGATTTTGAATAGACCTATACTCTGGCAAGTAGATGGCTGTACTTGCCATTGGTTGATGGCGTTAGGCGACCTATTCTGCAGGCTATAACAGATTATAG
>NW_016960349.1:0-453 GCF_001483705.2 Eufriesea mexicana
ACCAACCTAACCTGCCGAGACCGCTATTGCTGCGCTCCCCAGCACCAAGCAGGACATACTAAAACACAGTACAGAGCAGAGATGCGCCTTATAGCAGTGTACAGCACAGAAGGTAAAGCTAACCTAACCAAACATAGCCTAATCCTACCTAACCGAACGTAACGTGACCAAACATAGAGTGACGAGGCCACTATTCCTTGCCTTCCCAGAGCCAAGCTGAAGGAATTAGAGCACTCTGTGGTGTAGGAATCCACCTAGCACCAGACCATAGCACTAAAGTCAAAGCCATCATCTCCTAATTTAACCAATCGTAGCATAACCAAACGTTTCATTACTCAGCCAGACGTGCCGCGAGAACTATTGCTATCCACCGCGGAGCCAAGCGGAACACCTTAGTAGGGAGTAGAACGCAGAAATCCATTTAATCGCGGTGTATGTCAGAAGGGCCATGGC
>NW_016960350.1:0-657 GCF_001483705.2 Eufriesea mexicana
TAGGCCTATTCTCTGGTAATTAGACGGCTGTACCTGCCATTAGATTGAAGGCGTTTGGCGATCGATTCACCAACCTATAGCAGGCTATATACCTTGAATATACCGATTCTCTGGCAAGTAGATGGCTGTACTTGCCACTGGATTGAAGGCGTTGGGCGACCTATTCACCAAGCTATAACAGAATATATATTTTGAATAGATATATCATCTGGCAAGTAGATGGCTCTACTTGCCATTCGATTGAAGGCGTTAAACGAATATTTACCAAGCTATAACAGGTTATAGGTTTTGAATAGACTTATTCTCTGGCAAGTAGATCGCTGTACTTGCTATTGGATTGAAGGCGCTAGGCGTTCTATTCACCAAGCTATAACAGATTATATATTTTGAATAGACCTATTCTCTGGCAAGTAGATGTCTGTACTTGCCATTAGATTCAAGACGTTAGGCGATCTATTCGCCAAGCTATAGCAGTTTATAGATTTTGATAAGACCTATTCTCTGGCAAGTAGATGGCTGTACTTGCCATTGGTTGAAGGCGTTTGGCGATCTATTCACCAAGATATAAAGGGTTATAGATTTTGAATAGAGGTGTTCCCTGGCAACGAGATGGCTGTTCTTGCCATTGGATTGAAGGCGCTATGCGATCTGTTCACC
>NW_016960351.1:0-822 GCF_001483705.2 Eufriesea mexicana
GACTTTTGCTCTACACGCTGCAGTGCGCACGATTTCTAGACTCTAGTGTGCTGTAGCGTTCTCTGCGTGACTCTGGGGAGACCCAGAATGGCGGTCTCGGCGCGTTAGGTTATGCTACGTTACGTTTATTTATATAACGTTTGGATATGTTACGACAGTATAGAGTTGCCTTGTGTGCTATACACTGCTGTTCGGTAGATATGTACGAATTATATAGCTCTACTATACTCTGCTCGACTCAGTGAAGGCCAGCAATGGTGGACTCGGCACGTCATGTTGTGTTATGCTACGTTCGGTTTAGCTTTGCTAGACTAGGTTAGGTTCGGATAGCACGGTCTCTCGTTTATACAGAGTTAATGTGGAATTCTGGGCTCGACTGTGGTCTACTATACTCTGCACAAATCTGGGCATGGTACAAAGAGTGGTCGCGGCACGACAAATTGAGTTATATTTCGTTCGGTTAGGTTAAGTTTGGTTGCGTTTGGTTAGGATGGCTTAGGCTTTTGCGTCATTAAATGATATTCGGTGTACTTCTGCGGTGTACTGTGATCTAATATGCTCTGTTTGGCCCTCGGCAGGCCAGCAATAGTGGTCTCCGCACGTTGGGTTGAGTTAGGTCACGTTTGGTTAGGTTACGTTGGTTTCGGTTAGGTTAGGATTGCTTCGGCTATCGTTGTATGAACTGTTGTTCGGTGGACAACGCTCCTCTGTGCTCTAGTATGTCCTGTTTGTCTCTGGGGCGGCCACCAATAATGGCCCCAGCGCGCTCTGTTTAGTTATGTTATGTTTTGAATAGTTAGACTAGGTTATGTTTGGTTATGA
>NW_016960352.1:0-2043 GCF_001483705.2 Eufriesea mexicana
TAGAGCACAAAAGCAAAAGCTATACTTTTCAAACATGTCCTAACACAACCTATCCGTGAGTGTCCTCTACTCAACGTAAAATGCAGAGACCACTATTGCTGGCCATCCCAGAGCGAAGCAGAATGTGGTAAAGCACAGTAGATCACAAAAGCCCACCAAAAAACAATGTATAGCACGAAAGGCAAAGCTAACCTAACCAAATATTACCCAACCTGACCTAACCAATCGTAACACAACTCAACCTAACGCGTCGTGGCAACTGATGCTCGCATCCCCAGAGTCGACAAGAGCATAGTAGAGCAATGTAGAGCGAAGAAATCAACCGAACAGCCGTGAATAGGACAAAAGTCGAGGAAATCCCTATCTTACCTCGCATAACGTAGCCTAGCCAATCTTAGCATAGACCAATATAACGTGTCGCTACAGGTATTGGTGTCCTTCGTAGGGCCAAGCGGAGCGAGTTAGAGCACATTAGAGCGCAGAGAACCACCGAAAAGCATTGAATAGCACAAAAGTCCAGGTAGTCTATTCTAACCAGGCCAAACGTAACATACCTGGACGTATACAAGATCACCCTAATACTACGAGACCACCATTCCTGTCCTCTACAGGGACAAGCAAAATGTACTAGAGGACATTAGAGTGCAGAAATTCACCGCAATGCAGTGAATGACATAAAGGCCGTGGAAGCCCTAACCTAACATGACATAATCTAGAATAACCAAACACAGCATAACCCAACATGACCTGACGCGGCCACTGCTCCTGGCCTCCCCAGACACAAGCATGATGTAGTAGAGCAGAATGGTTCGCAGAAGTCAACCTGAAAAGAGTGTATGGCGTGAAAGTCAACGGTATCCTAAGCAAACTTATCCCAACCTAACATAACCAAACATAGTCTAACACGAAGTAACGTGCCGCGACCACTGTTGCTCGCCTCCCCTGAGTCAGGCAGAGTACAGTAGAGCTGTTTATACCGCAGGAACTCTCCGAATTGCAGTTTACAAAACAAAAGTCAACGAAATCCTAACCGAGCAATCCTAACCTAACCTAACGGAACGAAGCCATACGCAACCTAACGACACGAGACCACTATCTCTGTCCTGCCCAGAGCCAAGCAGAATACGGTAGAGCGCAGTAGATCACGGGAAGCCGACGTATAATAGTGTACAGCATGAAAGGTGGAGCCATCCTAACGAGACATAAACAAACATAACATAATCAATCGTAGCTTAACCCAACATAACGTGCCGCGACTATTCCTGACCTCCCCAGGGGCCAAGAAGAATGTACCATAGCACAGTCGAGTGCAGAAGTCGCCCGAATAGCAGTGCATAGCACGAAAGTCAAAGATAACCTGACCGAGCTTGACATAAACTAACCTAACCAAACGTAATATAACGCAAACTAACGTGCCCTGATCACTATCGCTGTAGTCCCCAGAGCCAAGCTGAATATATTAGAACACAGTAGGGAGCATAATTCCGCGGATTGCAGTATATAGTAGAAATGTCTGAACAACAATATCCTCACTTCAACAAACGTTACATACCCGGACGTAGCGTAGCTCAACCTAACGTGCCGAAACCACAATAGCTGGCCTCCACACCCACAGGGCCAAGCAGAAGATACTAGAGCACAGCATCGTGCAGAAATCCGGCGCATTGCAGTGTATGCCACTAAAGTATAGCATACCCTAGCAGAACTTGGCCTCACCTAACATATCCAAACGTAGTGTAACTACACACAACGTGACGAGACCAGCATTGCTGGCATCCCAGAGTCAAGCAGAGCATATTAGAGCGCATTACAGCGCAGAAATCATCCGAATAGCAGTGAATAGCACAAAAGTCAGAGTAGCCTATCCTAACCTTGCCAAACGTGACATAACCGAACGCAGTCTAACTCAACCTAACATTGCGAGGCCACTAATGCTGGCCTCCACAGAGACAAGCTGAATGTAGCAGTGGACGGTAGATCACAGAAACACACGGAATTGCACTGTAACGCACAAAAATCATAGTAGCATATTCTAACTTATTC
>NW_016960353.1:0-416 GCF_001483705.2 Eufriesea mexicana
ACGCTCTCCTGAGCTTGCAAGCCGTGCTAGGATGGTGAGCTTTTGGTGGGCTGTAGCTTATAGAGTGCCCTAAAGGCCTGCGTTGTCCGCGAGAGCTTTTGAGCTTTCGCGATTTTTTACCGATTTTTGGTGAAAAATTTCGGTCTCGGTTTGACCTGCGATTTTTCACATTATCGATGGCGGCCGAATCGAATGTGGGGACGATCAGTCTGATCCCTAGATGCGTGGCTGTCACGTGTGTGAATTGTGTGAGCTTAAGTCACGTGGTTCGGTTTTTACAGCGTTCTAAAGAATGTGTCTGAATATCGTTACTGGGAGTTCTTTTAAACGCTCTCCTAAGCTTGCAAGCCGTGCTAGGATCGCGAGCTTTTGGTGGGTGGTAGCTTATAGTGTGCCCTAAAGGTGTGCTTTGTCCG
>NW_016960354.1:0-249 GCF_001483705.2 Eufriesea mexicana
CCATCCATACATCCATACATATATACATCCATCCATTCATACATCCATACATTCATACATCCAAACATCCATCCATCCATTCATCGATCCATCCATACATCCATACATCCATACATCCATACATCCATCCGTCTATCCATACATCCATACATCCGTACATCCATAAGTCCATCCATTCGTACGTCTATCATTCGATACATCCATCCATCCATACGTCCATACATTCATACATCCATACATCCATAAATC
>NW_016960354.1:303-576 GCF_001483705.2 Eufriesea mexicana
TTTCGATACATCCATCCATGCATGCATGCAAACTTATATACATCCATACATTCATACACACGAAAATACGTCCATCCATACATCCATCCACTCATACATCCATCCATCCATACATCCATACATATATACATCCATACATCCTTACATCTACCCATCCGTACTTCGATACATTCATACATCCATACACGCATAATTCCATCCAACCACACGTTCATACATATATACATCCATACATCCATACATCCGTACATCCATACATTCGTACATCCATAC
>NW_016960355.1:0-543 GCF_001483705.2 Eufriesea mexicana
TACATTCGTACATCCATTCGTCCATACATGCATACACCCATACATGCATACATCCATACATTCATACATCCATACATTCAAACATACGTACATCCATACATTCATACATCCATACATCCATACATCCATACATACATCCATACATCCACCCACCCACCCATCCATCCATGCATCCATAGAGACATCAATACATCCATACTTACATACACCAGTTCATTCATATATACCCGCATCGATAGATACATACTTACATACATGCATTGATACACCCATGCGTACATCCATTCAAACGTCCATACATACATCCATGCATCCTTCCATGCATACATGCAACCATACATCCATCCACTGATACATCCAGTCTTCCATACATCCATTCAGATATACATCCATACATCCACACATACGACAATCCGTACATTCGACACATCCATCCATCCATACATCCATACATGCATACAGCCATACATCCTAACATCAATACTTCCGTACATCCGTCCATCCATACCTCAATCCATCCATACATCCATCAATCCAACCAAC
>NW_016960356.1:0-1263 GCF_001483705.2 Eufriesea mexicana
GACTCTGTGGTGGACTGCAATTGAGGTCTCGGCACGTTAGTTAGTGTGCTACGCCACGTTTGGTTATTTTACGTCTGGTGAGGTTAGGAGAGGATAGTCTAGTCATCTGCGCTATACACCGCTATCCTGCATCATCTGCGCTCTACTGCGTTCTAGTGTTCTCTGAATGGCTCTGGAAAGGCCAGCAATTGTGTTCTTGGTTTGTTCTGATGAGTCAGGTTACATTCGTCTAGCTTGGGTCACGTAAAGTTTGGTCAGGATAGCTTTAAGTTTTGCGCTGTACATTGCTCTTTGGTAGATTTCTCCGTCCTATTGTGCTCTAGTACGTCCTGCTTGGCTCTGGGGAGGGCAGCAATAGCGGTCTCGGCACGATAGGCTGTGTTATGACATGCTTGGTTATGTTGTGAGTGTTTGGTGTATGTCTGGGTAACTCTGTCTTTTCCGATATGCACTGCGATCCTATGGATCTCTGCGTCGTACTCTCGACCAATGTGCCCTTCCTGGGTATGGGGAGGCCAGAAGTATTGATCGCCGTTCGATTGATCGCCGTTCGTTTAGTTGCATCAGACTATGTTTGGTTATGTTATGTTGGTCTGGGTTTGGCTTGGGTATCGTTGACTTTTTAGATATACACATCGATTATATGGATTTCTGCGTTCTACTCTCCACTAACGAGGTTCGATTGAGCCTGCGTAGGCCAGTAGTAGTGGTCGCAGCACGTTAGGCTCTGCTAGGGTACGTTTGGTTACTTTACGGTTGGTCAGGTTTGGAGAGGGTAGCTTTAGTTCAATGGCATAGTCCCCTACTAGGTGGATTTCTGCTCCCTACAGTGCATTAACATCTTCAGCTAGTTCAGTGGCATAGTCCGCTACTAGGTGGATTTCTGCTCCCTACAGTGCATTAACATCTTCAGCTTTACTCTAGGAAGGCCAGCAATAGTGGTCTCCGCACGTTATGTTGAGACAGGATACGTTCGGTTAGGCTGGGCTAGGCAATGTTTGGTCAGGATGGATTAAACCTTTGAGCTGTACACTGCTATTCCTGGATTCCTGCGCTCTACAGTGCTCTAATATGTAGTGCTTGGGTCCGGCGTGGGCAGCAATAGCGGCTGCGGCACCTTAGGTTGAGTTAGGTTACGTTCGGTTATGTTACCATCGGTTGGCTAGGAGAGGATGGCATTCACTGTAGCGCTATGGTCTGCTATTAGGTGGATTCCTGCGCCATAGAGTTCTCTAATGCCTTCAACTTGGCTCTGGGGAGGCC
>NW_016960357.1:0-206 GCF_001483705.2 Eufriesea mexicana
CAGGTCAGGTCAAGTCAGGTCAGGTCAGGACAGGTCAGCCCATGTCAGGTCAGGAAAGGCCGGTTAAAGTCAGGACAAGTCAGGTCAGGTCAGGTCAGTTCAGTCAGGTCAGGTCACGACAGGTCATGTCAGGTCAGGTCAGTTGAGGTCATGTCAGGTAAGGTCATGTCAGGTCAGGTCAAGTCTGGTAAGGTCAGGCCAGGCCA
>NW_016960358.1:0-848 GCF_001483705.2 Eufriesea mexicana
AGTTCAGGTCAGGTCTGGTCAGGTCAGTTCAGGTCACGGCAGATCAGATCAGGTCAGGTCAGGCCTGGTTAGGTCAGTTCAGGTCAGGCAAAGTCAGGTCAAGTTAGATCAGGTCATGCCAGGTCGGGTCCGGTCAGGTCAGGTCAGGTCATGTCATGTCATTTCTGGTCAGGTCACGTCAGGAGATGTCAGATCAGGCCAGGTCAGGTCTGTCCGGTCAGGTCAGGTCAGGTTATGTCAGGTCAGCTCAGGTCAGGTCAGGTCATGTCATGTCATGTCTGGTCAGGTCTGGTCAGTCCGGTCGGGTCAGGACAGGTCAGACAGGTCAGGTCAGGTTAGGTCACGTCAGGTCAGGTCACGTCAGGTCATGTCATGTCATGTCTGGCCAGGTCACGTAAGGAGAGGTCAGGTCAGGCCAGGCCAGGCCAGGCCAGGTCATATATGGTCAGGCCAGGTCAGGTCAAATCAGCCAAGCAGGGTCAGGTCAGGTCAGGACAGGTCAGATCAGGGCAGGTCAGGTCAGGTCAGGACAGGTCAGATCAGGGCAGGTCAGGTCAGGTCAGGACAGGTCAGATCAGGGCAGGTCAGGTCAGGTCAGGACAGGTCAGATCAGGGCAGGTCAGGTCAGGTCAGGTCAGGTCATGTCAGGTGAGGGCAGGTCAGTTCTGGTCAGTTCACTTCAGATCAGATCATGTCAAGTCAGGTCAAGTCTGATCCGGTCAGACCAGCCAAGGAAGTGTCTGGTCAGGTCAGGTCAGGTCAGGTCAGGTCAGGTCAGGTAAGCGCAGGTCATGTCAGGTCAGGTCAGTGAGATGATGCCAGTTCAGGTCAGTTCAGTTCGGGCCAGG
>NW_016960359.1:0-720 GCF_001483705.2 Eufriesea mexicana
CTAGATCACATAAATACGCGGCGTTGCAGTGCGAAGCACAAAAGTAATGATAACCTAACCCAACCTGACAAAATCTAAACCATCCAAATGTAGCCTAACTCAACATAATGAGCCGACATCACAATTTCAGTCTTTCCCACAGCCAAGCTGAACATATTAGAGCACATTAGAATGCAGGGATCCACCGAATAACAGTCTTTACCAAGAAAGTCAAAGCTATCCAAATCGATCCCAGACATACGTAATCGAACCAAGAGTAGACTAACTCAACCTAACGCGCAGCGACCACCATTCCTGGCCTCCGCAGGGTCACGCAGAGCATATTAGAGTATAGTAAAGCGCAGAAATAAGGCTAATAGCAGAGTATAGCGCATATGTCAAGGCAATCATAACCAAACCTAGCCCAACCTAGCCTAGCCAAACGTAACCTTACTGAACCTATCATTTCATAGCCGCTACTACTAGCCACCTCAGAGCTGAGCGGAGAATAGTGTGGCAACGTAGAGCGCAGAAATCCGCCGAACAGAAGTGTATGGCACAAGAGACGAAGCTATCGTATCATAACATAACGAAACGCATCATAACCACACGCAACCAAATCCAAACTAACGTGCCAAAATCACTATTACTGGCCTCCCCATCGCCGAGCAGAACATATTGGAGGACAGTAGAGCGCAGAAGCTATCGTGACATGACGCAAACCAACCTATCCCAACCGAA
>NW_016960360.1:0-1166 GCF_001483705.2 Eufriesea mexicana
AGGGACGGATGTACGGATGTATGAATGAACGGATATATGTATGTATGGATGTGTGGGTGCATGAATGGGTGGGTGGATGGTCTGAAGTGTGAGCGAAAGGATGGGAGGATGTACGGATGCATGTATGTATGGATGGGTGTATGGATCGATGGGTGTATGGTTGGGTGCTTGTATGGATGGATGGATGGATGGTTCGATGGATGTATGGATGGGAGGATGTATGAATGGATTGAGGTATGGATGGACGGATGTACGGAAGTATGGATATATGGATGTATGGCTGTATGCGTGTATGGATGTATGGATGGATGGATGTAACGAATGATGGACGTACGAATGGATGCATTTATGGAAGTATGCGTCTGGGGATTTATAGATGTATATATGTATGGATGGATGGATGTATGGTTGGATTGATTTATGGATGGGGGGATGGGTGGATGTATGTATCGATGTATGCGTGGATGTATGTATGGATGCATTTACGGATGTATCTATGGATGTATGTATGGATGAGTGTATGGGTGTATGCATGGATGCATGGATGTATGTATGGACGTATGTATGGATGTACGTATGAATGGATGAGTGCATGGTTGGGTGGATTTGTGAATGAATGGATGTGTGGATGTATGTATGTAAGAATATGTGGATGTACGGAGGCATGGATGTGTGGATGTGTGGGTAGCCGAATGGATGGGTGAATGGACGGAAGAATGGATGTATGCATGGATGCTTCTTTGGATGAATGTATGGATGTATGCATGGTTGTATGCATGGATGTATGGATGTATGTATGGATGTACGTATGTATGAATGTATGGATGTAAGAATGTATGGATGTATGCATGTATGGATGTATGTATGAATGGACGTATGGATGTACGAATGTATGCATGTACGGATGAATGGATGTATGGATGGAAGGATGGATGTATGGATGTATAGATTAATTGATGTACGGACGGATGGCTGTATCGATGGATGGATGTACGGATGGGTTGATGTATGGAAGGAAGGACGTAGGTATGTATGGATGTATGAATGTATGGATGTATGGATGCATGGATGAATGGATGTATGGATGTAGGGAAGAACGAATATGTGGATTTACGGATGTATGGTTGTATGGATGTATATACGTAAGTGTGTATGAATGGGTGGAC
>NW_016960361.1:0-366 GCF_001483705.2 Eufriesea mexicana
CTTGAGCAGTACTCAGCTATGAGGTGGATTCCTGCGCTCCACTGTGGTCTAATATTCCCTGCTAAGCTCTGGAAATTACAGAAATAGTGGCCGCGTCGAGTTAGGCTGTGTTAGGTTACGCTTGGTTAGGTCAGGTTCGTGTGGGTCAGGTTAGGATATCTTTGACCTTCGTGCTGCACACTGCCATTCCATGGACATGTGTACTCCACTATGCCCTACCATATTATGCTCTTCCCTTGTGAAGCCAGCAGTAGTGGTCGCGGCACGTTGGGTTCTCTCATGCTACGCCTAGTAAGGCTAGGCTTGGCTATGTTTGGCTGCGATACCTTTGACTTTTGTGCTGTGTTCTCGCATTCGGGGGATTTC
>NW_016960362.1:0-239 GCF_001483705.2 Eufriesea mexicana
CACGTATGGATGCATGGATGTATGTATGGATGGATGTATGAATGTATGAATGGTCGGATGTATATATGTATGGATGTATGGTTTGATGGATGTATGGACGGACGGAGGTATGGATGGATGGACTTATGGATGTATGGATTTGTGGATGTAGAATGTATGTATGGATGGATGTATGCATGGATAGATGTATGGATCGGTGGATGTACGGAAGGGTGGTTGTATGGATGGATGGATGTATG
>NW_016960363.1:0-495 GCF_001483705.2 Eufriesea mexicana
AACCAAACGTAACAAAGCCGAACGTAACCGCACTCCACCAAACGAGCAGAGGACACAATTTTTGCCCTCCACAGAGCCAAGCAGAACATAATAGAACAGAGTAGGGCGCAGAAATCCACCGCATTGCAGTGTACAGCAGAAAAGTCTAAGATATCCGCACATAACCTGACCTCACCCACCCGAACCAAACGTAGCCTGACGCATTGTATCGTGCCGGGACCACAATTTCTGTCCTCCGCAGATACAAGCGGAATATACTAGAGCACAGTAAAGCGCAGAATTGCATCGAATAGCAGTGTGTAGCAAAAGAGCTAATGCTATCTTCTCCTAACATAACAAACCGTAACATAAGCAAACGCAACCTAACACCACCTGACGTGCCACGGCCACTACTGCTGTCCTCAGAGCCGAGCAGAATATATTAGAGGAGACTAAGCGCAGAAATTCACAGGATCGCAGTATATAGCAGAAAGGTCATTGCTCTCCAAACCTAAC
>NW_016960364.1:0-830 GCF_001483705.2 Eufriesea mexicana
TATCAGAAGAGTCATTGCTACCCAAACCTGACCCAAACCAACTGAACATGAACAAACATAGTCAGACGCAACCTAAAGTGACGAGACCGCTGTTGCTGCCCCACACAGAGCCAAGCAAAGAATATTCGAACACAGTGCAGGGCAGGAATCGGCGGATAGCAGTGCATAGCACAGATGTCGTGCATATCCTGGCCTAACCCGGCCGAACCTAACCAACCTAAAGGTAGTGTAACTCAACATAGCGTGGCGAGATATCTATTGCTGTCGCTCCAAGAGCCAAACAGAATATAGTAGAGCACTGCAGATCACAGAAACCTGCGGAACAGCAGCGTAAAGCAGAATAGGCAAAGTGGTCTATACTAACATAACTTAATCTAACCTAAAAGAACGTAGCATTGCTCGACATAACGACCCGCGACCACTACTCGTGGGCCCCTCAGAGCCAAGCATAATGTATAAGAGGACAGTGGATCACAGAAATCCAATATAGCGCAAAAGTCAAAATTATCCTAACCAAACTTATTCCAACATACCTATCCAAACGTAAGCTAACTCAGCCTGACGCGCGACGACCGCTATTGCTTGCCTCCAAAGATTAGCGCTGAGAATAGTACAGCAATCTAGAGCGCAAGAATCCACCAAATAGAAGTGTATACCACGAATGTCAAATAAGTCCTAACCGAAATTTCCAAACGAAACCTAACGAAAAGTAACTCAACTGTACCTGACGTGCAGAGATTACTACTACTTTATACCCCAGAACAAAGCAGAGCATATTAGAGCACATTAGAGCGCAGAATTCCTCGGAATCGCGGTGTATAGCACAAAAG
>NW_016960365.1:0-528 GCF_001483705.2 Eufriesea mexicana
CCATACATCCATAAATCCATCTATCCATACCTCCATCCATCCATACATCCATCAATCTATAAACCCATCCATTCATACATGCATACATACATCCATACATACATCCATCCATCCATACCTCAGTCCATCCATACATCCATTCTTCCGTACAAACATTCATCCGTCTATCCTTCCACCGATACCACAATCCATCCATACAACCATCCATCCATACGGCCTTCAATCCATACATTCATCGATCCATACAACTTCCATACACCCATCGAGCCATGCAGCCACCCATCCATTCATCCATCGAAACATACATCTATCCGCCCATACATCCATCCATCCACATATCCATAAACCCACACATCCATACATCCATATATCCGTCCATTCGTACGTCTATCATTCGATACATCCACCCATCCATACATCCATACATACATACACTCACGCAACCATACATTCATGCAGTCATAAACCTGTCCATCAATACATCCGTCCATCCGCATATCCTGCCATCCACACATACATCCATCCACA
>NW_016960366.1:0-210 GCF_001483705.2 Eufriesea mexicana
TGATATAGAATCTGGATGGAAAATTCAATTTTATTGACATTCTCGGATAATATTGTGGTGCGCTACGTTTCTTGCATAAATAAGGAAGAAAGGTACTTTTGGCGTGCTATAGCCATTGCAATGATAAGGAATCTGGCTGGAAAGATTAATACTATTGACAGTTTCGACTATTATCGTGGTGAGCTATTCTCCTTTCCTAAATAAGCAGGA
>NW_016960367.1:0-579 GCF_001483705.2 Eufriesea mexicana
CTTGGTGAATAGATCGTCTAACGCCTTCAATCCAATGGCAAGTACAGCCATCTACTTGCCAGGGAATAGGTCTATTCAAAATCTATAAACTGTTATATCTTGGTGAATAGATCGACTAACGCCTTCAATCCGATGGAAAGTACAGCCGACTACTTGCCAGAGAATAAGTCTATTCAAAATCTATATTCTCTTATAGCTTGGTGAATAGGTCGCCCAACGCCTTCAATCCAATGGCAAGTACAGCCATCTACTTGCCAGAGAAAAGGTCTATTCAAAATCGATAATCCGTTATAGCATGGCGAATAGATCGCCTAACGCCTTCAATTCAATGGCAAGTACAGACATCTACTTGCCAGAGAATGGGACAATTCAAAATCTATAATCTGTTATAGCTAGGTTAATAGGTCGCCTGACGTCTGCAACCAATGGCAAGTACAGCCATCTACTTGCCAGATAATATATCTACTCAAAATCTGTATTCTGTTATTGCTTGGTGAATAGGTCGCCCAACGCCTCCAATCCAATGGCAAGTACAGCCATCTACATGCCAGAGAATAGGACTATTCGAAATCTATAACC
>NW_016960368.1:0-1119 GCF_001483705.2 Eufriesea mexicana
GGATGGATGGATGGATGTATGGATGCGTGTATGGATGGGCGAATGTACGGATGTATGTATGGGTGGATGTATGTATGTATGTATGGATGTATGTGCGGGTGTGTCTATTCATGTATGTATGGGTGAGTGTATGGGCTTGTGAATGGATGTATGGATGTATGTATGGATGAATGTATGGATGGATGTGTTTATGGGTGGATGGACTTATGGAGGTATGGGTGTGCGTGTGTATGGATGTATGGATGAATGCATGTATGGGTGGGTGGTTGTGCGAATGTGTGGATGTATGTATGTATGGATGTTTGAATGTATGGATGTATTTGAGTTATGTATGTATGGATTTATTGATGTACGCATGTATGGATGTATGGATGTGTATATGTATGGATGTATGGATGGATGGAGGTATCGATGGATGGTCGTACGAATGGATGGATTTATGGATATATGGATGGTGGATGTATGGATGTACCGATGTATGGATGCATGGATGTATATATGTATGGATGTATGGATGTATGGATGTATGGGTGTATGGATGGATGGATGTATGGATGGATGTATGTTTGGATGATTGAATGGGTGTATGTATATATGTATGTATGGAGGAATGGAAGGATGTATGTATGGATGTATGGATGGATAGATGTATGGATCGATGGATGCATTGATTGGTGCTTGTATCGATAGATGGATGTATGGTTCGATGGATGATTGGATGGGTGGATGTATGGATGGATGGATGTGGAGAAAGGTGGACGTATGGATGGACCTATGTACCGATGTATGGATGTATGGATGTGTATACGTATGGATGTATGGATGGATGGAGGTATCGATGGATGGTCGTACGAATGGATGGACTTATGGATATATGGATGGTGGATGTATGGATGTATGGATGTATGGGTGTATGGTTTTACGGATGTATGGATGTATGGATCTATATATGTATGGATGAATGAATGGATGGATGTATGTGCTGATGTATGCATGGATGTAATGACGGATTGATGGATTGGTGGATGGATGAAATGGATGTATGTATGGATGAAAGTATGGCGGTATGTATGCATGTATGTACTGATGTATGTATGAATGTATGGATGTATGTATGAA
>NW_016960369.1:0-404 GCF_001483705.2 Eufriesea mexicana
ATTTCCTGTAATGTCCTGCTTCTCTTCGGTGTGGTCAGCAATAGCGGCCGCGGCCCGTCAGACTGTATTAAATTACGTTCGGCTTGGTTGGGTTTCGTTGGGTTAGGCTGAGATGGCTATACCTTTAGTGCTACACACTGCTATTTTGTGAACTTCCGCGCTCTACTGTGCGCTGTCAGACGGTACCTTTGTCTGTTAACGCCAGGAGTAGTGGTCGCGGCATGTAAGGTTTGGTTACATTTAGTTAGGTTGGGCTAGGCTTGGATAGGTACGGTTGGGACGGCTGTGACTTTTTTGCTATACACTGCTCTTCGGCCGATTTCAGCGTCATACGTTGCTCTGCTGTACTCTGCTTTGCTCTCGTGCGGCCAGCAACAGCGGTCGCAGCTCCCCAGGTTGTGTCC
>NW_016960370.1:0-791 GCF_001483705.2 Eufriesea mexicana
GTGGTAGTGGCACGATTGGTTTCGTTAGGCTACGTTTGGTAATGTTACGATTAGTTAGGTTAGTATAGGAAAGCTATGACTTTTGCGCTATACACCGCTATTCTATGGATCTCTACGCTCCACACTGGTCTACTATACCCTGCTCGGCACAGGGGAGGCCAGAAATGGTGGGCTACGTTAGGATATCACTGACTTTCGTGCTACAAACAGCCATTCTATGGACCCCTATACTCTACTCTACCCTAATATGCCCTGATTGGCGATGCCGAGACCAGCAGTAGTAGTAGTGGCTAGGCACGTCTGGCTTGGTTAGGCTGCGTTCGTCTTTGTTACATATGGTTAGGCAAAGATAGAATAACCTCGACTTTTGCGCTGTACACTGCTGCTCGGTGTATTTCTACACTTCAGTGTGCTCTAGTATATTCTGTTAGGCTCTGTGGAGGCCAGCAATAGTTCTCGCGGCACGTTGGGTTGATTTACGTTACGCGTGGCTATGATACGTTTGGCTAGATTAGGACATGTTAGCTTTGAGATTAGTGTCCAACACTACTATTCTATGGTCTCCTGCGCTCTACTCTCATGCAATATGCTCTGCTTTACTATGCGGAGGCCAGCAGTATTCGTGTAGGCACGTTAGGTTAAGATAGGTTACGTTTGTTTATATTACGTTTGGCTTGGTTAGGATTGGGTAGCTTTGACATTTGCGCTATACACTGGTTTTCAGTGGGTATTTACGCTCTACATTGCTCTACTACACCCTGCTGGACTCTGGGCATGCCAGTAATAGTGGT
>NW_016960371.1:0-267 GCF_001483705.2 Eufriesea mexicana
CGAAGCAGAATGTACTAGAGCAGAGCAGAGCGCAGAAATGCAGCACACTGCAGTGAAGAGTACTGAAGCCGTAGACATCGTAGCATAACCTGTCCTATCCTAACCTGACCAAACGTAGAACAACAAAGCGTAACTAGCAAAGACCTCTATTGTCGGGCTTGTCAGCGCCACGTAGAGCAATTTAGAAGAGTGCATAGCGCGGACTACCATAGAATGGCTGTGTGTATAGCACGAAAATCAAAGACACCCTATCCTAACCCAAACAAA
>NW_016960372.1:0-649 GCF_001483705.2 Eufriesea mexicana
AACCTTCTCGCATAAATAAGGAGGATCGATTCTATTGGCGTGATACAGCAACTACAATGCAATTGAATCTGGGTGCAAACGCCAATTTTATAGGCAGTTTCGACTTAAATCGTGGTGAGCAGGCTTTCGCGCATAAACAAGGAGGGTCGATTCTATTGGCGTGCTACAGCCATTGAAATGCAATATGATCTGTCTGGAATGTTCAAATCTATTGACATTTTCGACTAATATCGTGGTGAGCTAATTTTGTTGCATAAATATGGAGAAAAGATTCTATTGGCATGCTATACCCATTGCAATGCTATTGAATCTGACTGGAAAATTCAATTTTATTGACATTTTCGACTAATATCGCGGTGAGCTAATTTTTTGCATAAATAAGGAGGAAAGATTCTATTGGCATGCTATAGCCATTACAATGCTATAGAATCTGACCGGAAAATTCAATTTTATTGACATCTTCGACTAACATCGTGGTGAGCTAGTTTTGTTTCATAAATAAGGAGAAAAGATTCTATTGGCATGCTATACCCATTGCAATGCTATTGAATCTGACTGGAAAATTCAATTTTATTGACATTTTCGACTAATATCGTGGTGAGCTAATTTTGTTGCATAAATAAGGAGAAAAGATTCTATTGGCATGCTA
>NW_016960372.1:754-1001 GCF_001483705.2 Eufriesea mexicana
GGAGAAAAGATTCTATTGGCATGCTATAGCCATTGCAATGCTATAGAATTTGAGTGGAAAATTCAGTTTTATTGATATTTTCGACTAATATCGTGGTGAGCAAATTTTGTTGCATATATACGGAGAAAAGATTCTTTTGGCATGCTATAGTCATTGCAATGCTATAGAATTTGAGTGGAAAATGCAATTTTATTGATATTTTCGACTAATATCGTGGTGAGCAAATTTTGTTGCATAAATAAGGAGA
>NW_016960373.1:0-778 GCF_001483705.2 Eufriesea mexicana
CAAAACCTAACCTACCGCGACCAGTATTGCTGACTTCCACAGAGTCAAGCAGAGCATATTAGAAGAGAGTAGAGCGCAGAAATACACACAATCGCCGTGTATTAAGCAAAAGTCAATGCTATCCAAACCTAGACTAACCTAGCCAAGCCAAACGTAACCTAATTCAAACTGACGTGCAGAGACCACTACTGCTGGCCTTCCCAGAGCCAGGCAGAGCATATTAGGGCGCAGTAGGGCGCAGAAATCATGGGTATAGCGATGTATAGCGCGAAAGTCGAAGCTATCCCGTCCTGATCAGGCCAAACGTAACATGACCATATGTAATCTCTCAACCTAACGTGCCGCGACCGCTACTGCTGGCCTCCACAGAACCATACATACTAGAACACAGTAGAGCGCAGGAATCCACCGAAAGGCAGTGTACACAACGTAAGTCGAAACTATCCAAACCAAACCCAGAATAACATAATCTAACCAGACGTAGCCTAACTCAAGCAAACGTGCCGAGAAAACTATTACTGGCCTCTCCATAAACGAGCAGATTAAAGTAGAGCAATGTAGTGCACAGAAATCCACGGAATAGCGGTGTACAGCATAAAAGTCAAAGCCACCCTATCCTAACCAGACCAGACGTAACATTACCACACGTATCGCAACTCAAGCTAACGTGCCGAGACCGCCATTTCTCCAGTCCAGAGAGACAAGCAGAACATACTGGGGCACAGTAGAGCGCAGGAATCCACCGAATTGTCGTGTATAGCACAAAAGTAAAAACCAT
>NW_016960374.1:0-2123 GCF_001483705.2 Eufriesea mexicana
TATATGGATGTATGCATGTATGGATGTACGAATATATGGATGTACGGATGTATGGATGTATGGTTGTATATATGTATGGACGTATGGACGGATGTATGTATCAGTGGATGGATGTATGGATGGGCGGATGTGCGGATGAATGGATGTGTGGATATATGTACGGATGTATGTATGGATGTATGAGTGTATGGATGTATGGATGGATGGATGTATGGATGGATGGATGTATGGATGGATGGATGTATGGATGGATGGATGTATGGATGGATGGATGTATGGATGGATGGATGTATGGATGGATGGATGTATGGATGGATGGATGTATGGATGGATGGATGTATGGATGGATGGATGTATGGATGGATGGATGTATGGATGGATGGATGTATGGATGGGCGGATGTGCGGATGAATGGATGTGTGGATATATGTACGGATGTATGGATGTACGGATGCACATATGTATGGATGTATGGATGGTGGGTGTATGAGTGGATGGATATATGGATGGATGGATGTATGTATGGATGTATGTATGGATGCATGAATGGATGGATTTATGGATGCGTGGACGTATGAATGTGTGGATGGATGGATGTATGGATGGGTAGTAGTATGGATCGATGGATGTAGGGATTGATGGCCGTATGGTTGGATGGATGTATGGATGGGTTGTGGTATGGATGGACTGATGTACGTATGTATGAATGTATGGATGTATATATGTATGGACATATGGATTGATTGATGTATGGGTGTGTTGATGGATGGATGTATGGATGGATGAAAAAAAAACGGATGTACGTATGTATGAATGTATGTATGTATATATGTATGGACATATGGATTGATGGATGTATGGGTGTGTTGATGGATGGATGTATGGATGGATGTATGTGTGGATGGCAGGATATATGGATGGATGGATGTATTGATGTACAGGTGTATGGATGGATGGATGTATGGTTGTATGAATGTATGTATGTATGGATGTATGTATGTATCGATGTATCAATGTAAGAATATCTGGATGTTTGCATGTATGGGTATATGGATGTATGTATGTGTGGGCGTATGGATGTACGAATTTATGGATATACGGGTGTATGGATGTATGTATGGATGGATGGATGTATTGATGTTTGTACGTATGTATGGATGGATGGATGGACAGGTGGATGTATGTATGGATGGATAGATGTATGGATCGATGGTCGTATGGATGGGTGGATGTATGGATGGATGAATGTACCGAAGGGTGGACTTATGGATGGATGGATGTGCGGATGGACGGATGTATGGGTGTATGAATGTATGGATGGATGGATCTATGATTAGATGGATTTGTGGATTGGTGGATGAATGGATTTATGGATGGGTGGATGGATGGACGTATGTGCGGGTGTGTGTATAGATGTATTTGTGGATGTATGGATGAATGGATGTATGTATGTGTGGAAGTACGAATGTATGGGTGTACGGATGTATGGATGTATGAATGGGTGCAAGGATCGATGGATGGATGTATGGTTCGATGGATGCATGGGTGGGTGGATGTATGGATGGATGGACATATGGATGGACAGATGTATGGTTCGATGGATGTATGAATGGGTGCTGGTATGGATGGATGGATGTATGGTTCGATGTATGTATGGAAGGGTGGATGTATGGATGGATGGTTGTATGGAGAGGTGGATGTATGAATGGATGTATGTATCGATGAGTAGTTGTATGAATGGATGGATGTATGGATGGATTGAGGTATGGATGGACGGATCTACATATGTATGAATGTATGGATGTATATGTGTACGGATGTATGGATTTCTGGATGTACGGATGTATGGATGTGTGGATGTATGTATGTATGAATGTATGGATGTCATAATGTATGGATGTATATCTGTATGTATATATGGATGGCTGGATGTATCAGCAGATGGATGTATGGTTGGATGTATGTATGGATGTATGTATGGATGTGTGTATGGATGTATGTATGGTTGCATGGATGAATGGATGTATGGATTTATGGATGTGTGGATTTATTAATGTACGGATGGGTGGATGTATGGCTGGATAGATCTATGGATCGATGGGTGTATGGATGGGAACTTGTGA
>NW_016960375.1:0-276 GCF_001483705.2 Eufriesea mexicana
CATCCATACTAGCACCCATCCATACATCCATCGATACATACATCTATCCATCCATACACCCATCCATACATTCATACATCGACACATCCATAAGTCCATACATCCATACATCCATACAAACATACATACACCCATACATACATCCATAAATCCATCCATCCATGCACTCATCCATCCATACGTACATCCAAACATCCATAAATGCATCCATATACACATCCATGCATGCATCCATCCATACATCCATCCAATCATACATCCATCCATCCATACATC
>NW_016960376.1:0-571 GCF_001483705.2 Eufriesea mexicana
CGTCCCCGGAGTTGACGTTATCCCACGCCGAGCCTTTGCACTGGCTCTGGAGACGTGTGGCGATCAGGTGCGGCGGCTGTTCGACAGCTGCCACAGGTCCGGTTACTTCCCGGAATAATGAAAGAGGGGGAGATTCGTGTTTATCCCCAAACCGGTGAAGCCGCCGGACTCCCCGAGGGCATACCGGCCTACATGCCTGCTCGACGAGGGGTGCAAGTTCTTCGAGCACGTTTTAGCTGCCCGTCTCCGGGGGCATTTAGCGGACGCTGGTCCCGATCTCAGCGTCAGCCAGTTCGGTTTCCGGCAGGTTCGGTAAACGATGGACGCGATTAAGCGCGTTCCTAACCTGTCGAAGGCTGCCGTTGACCGGGCCGTAGTGGTGCTGTCGGTCGGCGTGGATATCGCTACTCCTTCAACACGCCGAGCACGCCGTCCGGTATGATATGTTGTGCCACAGGGTTCCCCAACGCATGATGTCGGTGATCGACGACTGTTTGGCGGAGCTCTCGATCGAGTATCCTGGACGATACACGACAGTCGCGCGTGCGACGAACTGTGGTGTTCCACAGGG
>NW_016960377.1:0-785 GCF_001483705.2 Eufriesea mexicana
TGAGGTGACTTTCTTGCATTAATAAGGAGGAAAGATTCTATTGGCCAGCTATGGCAATTGCAACACTATAATAACTGGATAGAAAATTCAATTTTATTGACATTTTCGGCTAATATGGAGGTGAGCTCTCATCCTTGCATGTGTATGGAGGAATGATTCTACTGGCTAGTTATAGCGATTGCAATGCTATAGAATCGGGCTGGAAAATTCAATTCTATTGACAGTTTCGAATAATATCGCGGTGAGCTAAATTTCTTTGATGCATATGAACGAAAGATTCTATTGGCGTGCTATAGCCATTGCAATTCTAGCAATTCTATAGCATCTGGATGGAAAATTCAATTTTATTGACATCTCCGACTAATATCGTGGTGAGGTAACTTTCTTGTATAAATAAGGAAGAAGAAATCTATTGGCGTGCTATAGCTATTGCAATTCTATAGAATCTGTCTGGAAAATTCAGTTTTATTAACTTTTCGACAAACATCGTCGTGAGCTATCTTTCGTGTACAAATAAGGAGAAAAGATACTATTGCCGTGCTACAGCCATTACAATGCAATAGTATCTTCCTCGAAAATTCAACTTTATTGACATTTTCGAATAATATCGTCGTGATGTATCTTTCTTGCATAAATACAGAGGAAAGATTCTATTGGCCAGCTATGGCCATTACAATTCTATAGTATCCGGATGGACAATTCAGTTTTATTGACACTTCCGACTAATATCGTGGTGAGCTCATGTCCTTGCATAAATAAGGAGGAAAGATTCTATTGGCACGCTA
>NW_016960378.1:0-560 GCF_001483705.2 Eufriesea mexicana
CAGGCGACCTATTATGCGAGCTACAACAGATTATAGATTTTGAATAGACCTATTCTCTGGCAAATAGATGGCTGTGCTTGTCATTGGTTGAAGACGTTAGGCGACCTATTCCCCAAGCTATAACAGATTTTAGATTTTGAATAGACCTATTCTCTGGCAAATAGATGGCTGTGCTTGTCATTGGTTGAAGACGTTAGGCGACCTATTCCCCAAGCTATAACAGATTTTAGATTTTGAATAGACCTATTCTCTGGCAAATAGATGGCTGTGCTTGTCATTGGTTGAAGACGTTAGGCGACCTATTCCCCAAGCTATAACAGATTTTAGATTTTGAATAGACCTATTCTCTGGCAAGTAGATGGCTGTACTTGCCATTGGATTGAAGGCGCTAGGCAATCTATTCACCAAGCTATAACAGGTTATAGATTTTGAATAGACCAATTCTCTGGCAAGTAGATAGCTGTAATTGCCATTGGATTGAAGGCGTTAGGAGATCCATTCACCAAGCTTCAACAGATTATAGATTTTGAATAGACTTATTCCCTGGCAAGTATCTGGCT
>NW_016960379.1:0-1381 GCF_001483705.2 Eufriesea mexicana
AAGCACATTATATCGCAGGAATCCACCGTACTGCAGTGTACAGCGCAAAAGCCGTAGATATCATTGCATAACCTGACCTAACCTAAACTAACCAACACAACTCAACCTAACGCGCCGAGAACAAAATCGCTGGCATTCCCTGGGCTAAGGATAATATAGCAGAGCGCAGTACAGCGCAAGGATACTCCGAATATCATTGTATAGCACGAAAATCTAAGTTAACCTGGCCGAGCTTAACCTAGCCTAAACTAACAAAACGTAGGCTAACACTGTCTAACCTGCAGAGACTAGTATTTCTGGCCTACACATACCTATGCAGAAATATTAGAACGCATTAGAGTGCAGAAATCCGCGGATGGTTGTGTATAGCACGAAAGCATAAACTATAAAGCATAGACTATCCTATCCTAACTTCCCAAACGTAACAAAACCGAAAGCAACACAGCTCATCATAACGTGCCGAGACCATTATTGCTGGCCTCCACAGAGACAAGCAGAAAATACTGGTGCACGGCAGAGCGCATAAATCCACCGCATTGCAGTGCATAGACAAAAAGTGAAACACATCCAGACGTAACTTGGCCTAACCTAACTTTCCCGAACGTAGTGTAGCGAAATACAAAGAGACGAGTACAATATTGCTGGAATCCCAGATCCAAGCGGAGCACACTGGAGCGCATGAGAACTCAAACCCCCACCGAATAGCAGTGAACAGCACTAAAGTCGAAGATACCCTAACATAACATGACATAAGATAACCTATGCGAACGTAGCGTATCTCAATATGACGTGCCGCGACCACTGCTCCTGGCCTCCATAGAGACAAGCAGAATGTAGCAGAGGACAGTAGATCACAGAAACTCACGTAATAACAGTGCAATGCACAAAAGTCATTGTAGCCCATTCTAAACTATTCAAACGTAACATATCCAATTGTAGCCTAACTGAACCTACGATAGCGAGACCACGACTGCTGGCCTCCACTGCGCCAAGCAGAATGTGGTAGAGGACAGTAGATAACAAATATCCACCGAGTGACAGTGCATGACACGGGAGGAAAAGATATCCGAACGAAACTTAGCTGAACCTAACATAGCCGAACGTAACATAACGCATCGTAACGTGCATGGGCCACCATTCCTCGACTCCCCTGAATCCAGCAGAGCATAGTAGAACAATGTTGAGCGCAGAAGTCCACCGAATAGCAGTGTATAGCGCAAAAGCCGAAGATATCCGTTCCTAATATATCCAACCATAACACAACCAAACGTAACATAGCTCAACCTGACGCACCCCGACCAGTGCTGCTGGCCTCCAAAGAGTCGAGCAGAACTTACAAGAAAAAAATAGGGTGCATTAGTCCATAGGAACGCCGTGTTTA
>NW_016960380.1:0-518 GCF_001483705.2 Eufriesea mexicana
CATACATCCTTAAATCCATCCATCCATACCTCCAGCCATCCATACATCCATCAACCCATACATACATTCTTCCGTACATCCATTCATTCGGCCATCAATCCATACATTCACCCATCCATACACACATCCTTCCATACATCCATCCAGCCACACAACCACCCATCCTTACATCCATCGATCCATACATCTATCCAACCATTCATCCAACTTC
Organism: Eufriesea mexicana; assembly: GCF_001483705.2. Taxonomy (NCBI): domain Eukaryota; kingdom Metazoa; phylum Arthropoda; class Insecta; order Hymenoptera; family Apidae; genus Eufriesea; species Eufriesea mexicana. The sequence goes on from NW_016960380.1 coordinate 212, forward strand.
CCATAAAACCATCCATCCATACATCCACCTATCCATACATCCGTCGAACCATACATCCATCCATTCATTCAAGCTCCCATCCATACATCCATCGATCCATACATCTATCCATTCATACATCCATTCATCCATACATGCATCTTCCCAAACAACCATGCATCCATACCTCCACCCATACATACATCCATCGAAGCATATCCATCCATCCATACAAGCACCCATCAATACATCCATCCATTCATATATTCATACATCCACACATCCATAAATCCATCCGTCCATACATCCATCCAACCATATATACATC
>NW_016960381.1:0-832 GCF_001483705.2 Eufriesea mexicana
AACCAAACGTAACGTAACCAAACGTAACCTAATCCTCCCGAACGTGACGCGACCAGTATTGCTGGCCTGCGCAGAGCCAACTGGAGCATAATAGAGGAGTGTAGAGCGCAGAAGTCGATAGGGTCGCAGTGTATAGAAGAAAAATCGAAGTTATCGAAACATATCCAGAGACAGCGTAGCCTAACCAACGTATCCTATCTCAACTTGTCGCGCCGAGACGACTATTACTGGCTTCCCCAAAGCCAAGCAGGACATACTGGAGCACAGGAGAGCTTATAAGTTCACCGAAAAGCAGCGTCTGACACGAGAGTCAAATACCCAAACCAACGTAATGTGACCAAACGCAACCTACCTCAATGTAACGGTCCAAGACAACTATTACTGGCTACAGATTCGAGCAGAGTGTAGTAGAACAACGCAGAGCGTAGAAATCTTCCGAATAGCAGTGGATAGCACAAAAGTCAATACTATCCTATCCTACCGCATCCAAACATAGTGTAACCAAATGCAACCTAACACAACCGAACGTGCCGAGACCGCCATTGCTGGCCTCCCCAGTGCTAAGCAGAATATGATAGGGCACAGTGGAGCGCGGAGAGCCACAGAATATCAGTGTGCAACGTAAAAGCCAAAGCTATCCTGTCCTAACCTAACCAAGCGTAACATAGCCGAACGTAACATAGCTCGACCTGACTGGCCGCGAGCACTACTCCTGGCGTCCAGAAAGATAAGTAGAGTGTGATAGCGTACAGAAGAGCGCAGAAGCCCATATAATAGCAGCATGTTGCACAAAAGTCAAAGGTATTCTAACCTGACATACCGTAACTGCACC
>NW_016960382.1:0-519 GCF_001483705.2 Eufriesea mexicana
TGGCTCACATAACGAGACGAGCCACCATTGCTGGCCTTCCCGGATCGGAGCTAAAAATATCGGCGCACTGCTAGGCGCAGCGATCCACATAATAGCAGACTATAGCACTAAAGTCAAAGCTACTCTCTCCAAATCTAACAAATCGTAATATTAGCAAACGTAACCAAACTAAACATAACGCTCGGCGACCATTATTTCTGGCCACCCCAGAGCCAAACGGAACATGCTAGTGGAGAGTAGAACGCAGAAATACATGGAATCGCTGTATTCATCAGAAGAGTCAAAGCTACCCAAACATGTACCATACCAAAAGGACATAACCAAACATAGCCTAACTCAAGCTAATGTGCCGAGATCGCTATAGTTGCCCTCCCCGGAGCCAAGCAGGTCATGCTAGAGCACAGCCGGTGCAGTGATCTCCCGAAAAGCAGTGCACAGCACAGAAGTTAAAGCTGCCCTAACCTAGCTTAGCCTAACCCAACCTAACCGAACTTTACTTAACTCAACACAAAGTGCCGA
>NW_016960383.1:0-4678 GCF_001483705.2 Eufriesea mexicana
AGTCAACCCCCGCGGTACCAGTGATTAGGCCATACTGGTCATACCTGTCGTGAGATTGACCCACTTCCCGAATGAGGCCCTTGCATGCCTCGGCCTGGGTTGGGCCAACTTCGGATGCGTGGGGGCGTCACTCCCCAAGGAACGCCGCTCCCAAGGGAGCAACGTCCCTCCCTGCGCCCCTCAGTCACCGGCACCTACCATTCACTCCGTCACCTTCAATCTCCTCCTTTTAAAAACACTCCTCGCATACATACAAAAACATTCATACGTCGCCTTGCATTCCAGGACCTCCGACACATCCACACTCCCATCCGGTCTAACACAAACGCCACATCCACTCAGGTTTCGGAGGTCCTCATACACACAACATTCAACCAACACGTGCTTCCAGTCTTCTTTCACACTACCACACACACAACGTTCACTCTCACTCAAACCACGCTTATACAGGAACTCATTCATACTACCATGCCCAGTCAGCAGGAATACACTCGGTTCAAAACAATCATTCCGCTCCGCGAACCTTACATTCTTAATATATTCATATGTCACACGACCTTTCGTACATTCATCCCATCTCCTTTGCCAACATTCATACATCCTTTCGTTCACGAGTTTCACACATTCATCGCTCGCCCTTCCACACACCTCATCATCCCGCACCAAGCTATTCACACCCACACTCATTCCGTTTTTGACACGCCACAACACCCCTCTCTTTACACACACTAGGTCCCAAGGTGGTGACCCCATTAACACCTGCATACATTCAGTCGACACGGTTCTACAGACATTCAAGCACGCATACAGTACCATTCGCTGACACCTATTCAATATGTCCCTCGCATACCCATTCACCATCATGTCACACCATACACTCGATCCATACATCACGCACGCAACAAACAAACCTTGGTAAATCATTCGCACAGCACTCTTTCTCATTCCCCACTCACACCTCAAAACACGCCTCATTTGTCCTACCACATTCATGACCTTATTCCGCAGATACTCTAAATGCACTTTGAATTGCATCCTTTCACTCACACATACACCCAAATATTTCAGTCGCTCAACATACCTTATCAACTTCCCATTCATTCTCACATTCGGTCTTCGATTAACAGACATACAACCTTTCAGCAACATCGCTACGGTCTTACGTTCGGACACAGACACCCCTACACTATCGCCCCATTCACTCACAATCCTCATCCACTCTGTACCCTTTCTCTCAACATCCACTCGGCTCTGTCCTTCCACAATCAACAACAAATCATCCGCATATGCCACACACTTGCACTCACATTCATTCAACCGCCACAGGAGCCCATCCATCATCAGGTTCCAGATGTATGGACCACAGATGGACCCCTGCGGACAGCCGCGCTCGACAACCCTACACACAGCATCGTTCACTCCCACCATACACGCCGTCCGGCCGTGGAAGTAGCTCCTCCACAGAGCCACTTCCCGGCACCCGACTTCCTTCAGCTTTCGCATGACGCACATCCATTCCAAATTGTCGAACGCTCCCTTGAAGTCCACAAATATTCCCAAAACATACTTACATATGCTGCCACTCACATACCCTTTCACACTTAACCAAGCACTCTCCGTCGATCGGCCCGCGCGGAATCCGTGCTGGGCCTCATTCATACTATTTCCCACACACACATCCAGTCTCTCAACCATCATACGCTCCAAAGTCTTACCCAGCACGGACAGCAAACTGATCGGTCGGTACGACGCCGGGTCCGATCGCGGTCTCTCGGGGGACTTCGGTAGAACAACCACACACGCTCTCTTCCACTCAACAGGAAAATATCCTGCAGACAAGCACGCATCATACACACGCTTCAACCATCCAGGAATGGCCCTCCAAACCACACGCAACATTTCCGCATTTATTCCATCAAATCCGGGTGCCTTTCGCATTCTCGCCTTCTCAATCGCTCGATTCAACTCATCCCACTCAAAACATTCACTCAAAACTAAACCATTCATATCCTCATCTGCATTTATTCTTTCATCATTCATTTCTGCAGCCGGGAAGAAACTCTCCATCAACACACGCGCACAGTCTCTCCACGTGGAATGAATCACACCATTAACATTCAACGAACTCAGTCTCTCCCGTCCCATTCTACCGCGACACAATCTGTAGACGGGCCCCCATGGATCCAGGTTCGAGGACTCGCTGGCGAACCTTCGCCAGCCCTCCTCTTTTGCTTTACACACTCTACATTTATAATCATTCAGCAACCTTTTGTACTCCGCCAGTCTCTCACGAACATTCTCACATCCTCTCTTCCTTGCACCCTGATACAAACATCTACTCTTTCGCACTCTTCTCTTCAAAACAGTCAATTCATCCGTCCACCAAGCAATCCTCCTATTTCTCCAGCGCACGCTCTCTTTCATTCGCTTACCATTCGCAACCTGGATCCACTTCGTGACCACATCAACCATTCGATCCACGTTTGTCTCATCCATCAAACTCATCCCATCCCTTCTAGCACTCTCAACCAAATCATTCTCGTATTCTTCCCAGCACACATTCTTACAGATCCATCTTTTACACTGAGTCACACCATTCTCTCCTACATCATCAGACAACACTCTTATAAGGATCACATTGTGATCACTTATACCCCAGTCATTCATCACTTCCCAACTAAAACGGCACCCAGACATCACTCCATTCGCCAGAGTGACATCAATGTCACTCTGCCCATTCATACCCGAAAAAGTAAACCATTCACTCGCCTCATTCAGGACGACCATTCCCTTAGCCAACACCCATTCTTCAAGCACTCTTCCACGCATTTCATTCATTTTACTGCGACCCCCACCCTTGCTAAACCACAAGGCGGAGGCCGCATTAGCATCCATTCCTATCAGTACATGCCTGCCATTCACAAACTCAAGCACTCTATCCATGTACGTTAGGTACGGCTCAATCTCTCGGCCGTACCGGCAGTACATGGACACAACATACATTTCCCCAAAGTCCCCCTTCACCCACACACACACACCATGCTCGTTTGTACATTCTCTCACACACAAGGATTCCCCATTCCCTCCAGCCACTACTACTGCTGCCCTGGCAGGGTCATTCTCACACACATACACCTGCCATTCGCTCGGTAGTCCACACACTCTATCTTGAGAGACATACAATTCCTGCAACAGAGCAACAGCAACATCATTCATACACATCACTTTTGACAAATCACACAAGACCCCATACGCTCGTTGACAATTGCACTGAATCACACTAAGGCGCGTATTAGACATTGCTTATACGCGCCTTCTCCCTTTCATACAGCCTTACATACTCCGGGCACTCCACGGACAGAACCGAGTGCCCAGCTTCCTTCCCTCTTATTTTACAATTTCTGCACACATTCTCCTTTTTGGGGCATTTCTCGCGCAGGTGACCACTCTCACCGCACTTCTGACATAGTCGCTCCTTCAGTGGACACTCCCGCATCATGTGTCCAAACGCAAGACACTTATAGCAACGTAGAACATTCACCCACTCTTTCACACGACAACACCGCCATTTCACATACACTCTCCCAGCATTCTTCAATATATCACTCATACAACCAGTCACCTCAACAATCACATTCCCGACATCCATTCCCTTGCGGCTCATACGGTTTAACACTCTCACACGTTCCTTGTAATCTACCTCACTCACACCTGCAGGCTTCAGATTTTTAACATATAATTCATTCATAAAGTCTTCGTTGGTCATTTCACTAGGGACATCGAAGACGACCACCTTGGGACCAATTGCACGAGGCGGCTCGACCTTCAAACCCACCTCTTCAAACTTCTTACATTCCCTCAGCGCTTGTACATCTTTTTCAGTGGCAGTCTCAATAGCGAGACCACCACTTCGCGTCTTCCTTACCGCCTTCACACAGACACTCAAGCATCCACTCACGTTTTTCATTACCTTCTCTTTCACTTGCTCGCTAGTCATTTTAACACTATCATCCTTTGGCTTTACCACAACCGCATACGTCCTCTCACTCATTCTCTTTGGCTTACACACACTCGCACCACTCACAACTCCACTCACACTCTTCCCAACCACAGCCGCGAAGCTTGGCCGTTCATCCGCACAAACATTCCTTTCAACCCGCTTCTCACACTCTTCAATTCTACCACGCAGACGTTCATTCCTTCCAATCAATTTCATCATCAAGCACTCGTACTCAGACAACTTCATCATCAAGCACTCGTACTCAGACACACAGTTCAATACACATTCACTCACAATTTTTGACACACGATTTCCTTCGGTAAAAATTAGCTTTCGCATTTTCTCCCCTATCAGCCGCAAAGCATCCAAATCAACATTCATACACTCATCATTCGCACCTTCACTATCGTCCTCAACGCAGGGACGCTTCATTCTCCTTGCGGGGCTTACACTCCGTGCAGCCCCGCCGCTGCCACGACCACTCGGAGCAGACAAACTCCTCATGATGACCTCACGTGCAGCCTCCTGCACATCACGACCTCCACCTTTATCACCCCCCAAATCCCCAAGTTTTACAAATTTGTCCATAATATTCCCACGAGCTGGGACGCATATAGGTCACCCCCCGGGTGACGCCCTTCCCGGGGGGAAGGCTTCCATACTCAGGGGGACGCCAGG
>NW_016960384.1:0-643 GCF_001483705.2 Eufriesea mexicana
ACTCTGCTCTATTGTTTTTTGCTTGGCTTTGGGGGACAGAGATAGAGGTCCCGGTTCGTTTGGTTTAGCTATTTGACATTGGGTTAGATACGGTTATGCCAGGTTATGTTAGGATATCATTGCCTTCTGTGATATGCACTGCTATTTGTTGGCTTCCTGCGCTCGACTTTACTCTAGTATACTCTGCTTGGCTCTGCGTATGCCTGCAAGGATGGTCTCGGCACGTAAGGTTAGGTTACGTTACGTTTGGTTGTATTTCGTTAGGATAGGTTAGGAGAGGTTAGCAACGTCTTTTGCGCTGTACACTGGTGTCCGGCAGATTTCTGCGCTCTACGTTGCTATTTCGTTAGGATAGGTTAGGAGAGGTTAGCAACGTCTTTTGCGCTGTACACTGGTGTCCGGCAGATTCCTGCGCTCTAAGTTGCTCTAATATGTTCTCCCTTTCTCCGGGGATGCCAGCAATAGTAATCCCGCCACGGCACGATTTGTTAGGCTACGTATGGTTAGGTCAGCTTAGGGCATTTTGTGTTAGCTTTCTTTTACTTTTAGGCTACACACTGCCAGTCTATGGACTTCTGAACTCTACTCCCCTCTAATATGTTCTGCTTGGCGATGAGGATGCCAGGAGCAGTGGTCTAGGCGC
>NW_016960385.1:0-2269 GCF_001483705.2 Eufriesea mexicana
TGGAAGGATGTATGTATGGATGTATGTATGGACGAATGTATTGGTGTATGTACGGATGTATGTTTTGATGTATGTATGGATCTATGGATGGATGGGTGGATGGATATTTGTATGGATGTATGGATGGATAGGTGGATGGAATGGAGGGTAGATGTATGGATGGATGGATGTATGGATCGGTGGGTGTATGTATTGTTGGACGTATGGATGGATAGCTGCATGGATGAATGGATGTATGGATGAATTGTGGTATTGATGGACATATGTTCGGATGCATGGATGTATGTATATGTATATGTATGGATGCTTGGAAGGATGGAAGTATCGAAGGATGGAAGTACAAATGGATGGATTTATGTATATATGGATGGTGGATGTATGGATGTATGTATGGATGGATGGATGTATTGATGTATGTATGGATGTGTGGATGTGCGTATGTTTGCATGTATGGATGGATGGTTGTATATTTGGACGGATTTATGAATGTATGGATGTGTGAATGTATGGATGTGTGGATGTATGGATGTACGATTGTATGGATGAACGGATGTATGGATGTATGGATGTATATATGTATGGATGCATGGACGGATAGATGTATGGATCGATGGATGTATGGGTGGGTGCTTGTTTTGATCGATGGATGTATGGTCCGATGTATGTATGGATGGGAGGATGTATGGATGGATGGATGTGTAGAAAGGTGGAAGTATGGATGGATTTATGTATGGTTGAATGGTTGTATGGATGGATGGATGTATGGATGGATTGAGGTTTGGATCGACGGATGTACGGATGTATGGATGTCTGGACGGATGGATGGATGGATGTATGAATGGGTTGATGTATGGATGGATGTATGTATGGATGAATGGTTGTATGGATGGATGTATGGATGCATGGGTGTATGGATGTATGGATGTTCGAATGTATGGATGTACGGATGTATTGATGTATGGATTTATATTTGTATGTATGTATGGATGGATGGATGTATGTATCGATGAATTTATGGATGTAATGATGGATTGATGGATTGGTGGATGGATGTATGTATGATTGTATGCATGGATGAATGTATGGGTGTATGTATGGATGTATGTATTGTTGTATGTATGAATGTATGGATGGATGGATGGATTGGAGGGATGTCGTATGGATGGATGGATGTATGGATCGATCGTTGTTTGGATCTATGGATGTATGAAACGATCGATGTATGGATGGGTGGATGTATGGTTGGATGGATGTATGGATGGATGGCAGTATCGACAGATGGATGTATGGATGGATAGAAGTATGGATGGTCGGATGTATGGGTGGATAGAGGTATGGATGGATGGACGTTTGAATGTATGGACGTACGTATGTATGTATGTTTGAGTGTATGAATGTATTTGAGCTATGTATGTATGGATGTATGTATGGATGGATGTAAGTATGTATGTATGGATGTATTAATGAATGAATGTATGGGTGTATGTATGGATCCGTGTATTGATATGTGTATGGATGCATGGCGGGATGGATGGATTGATGGATGGATGTATGGATGGAAGGATGTATGGATCGATGGATGTATGGATGGGTGGATGTTCGGATGAATGGATGTATGTATGTAGTGAGTGTGGATGTATATATGGATTTATCCTTGGATGTATGTATGGATGGATGAGTGTACGGGTGGATGGATTTATGGACGTATGGGTGGGTGGATGTATGGATGTATGGATGAATGGATGTATGGATGGCTGGATGTATGTATATATGTATGTATGTATGTATGGATGGTTGTTTGAATGTATGGATGTGTTTGAGTTATGGATGTTTGTATGGATGTATGTAAGGGTGTATGTATGGGTGTTTGTATGGATGTATGGATGCGTGTATGGATGAATGTATGGACGTATGAACGGATGTATGTAGTATATATCTATGGATGTATGTATGGGTGTGCGTATGGGTGTATGTATGGATGTATGTATGGATGTATGTACGGATGTGTGAATGGGTCTATGTACGGATGTGTGGATGCACGTATGGATGTATGTATGGATGTATGGATATATGTTTGGACGGATTTATGGATGTATGAATGTGTGGTAGTATGGATGTACGTATGTATGGATGTATGGATGTATACAAGTACGGATGTATGTATGGATAGATGTGTGGGTCGATGGATGCATGGATGTATGGATGAATGGTTGAATGGGTGTATGGATTGATGGATGTGTGGATGGATGTATGTGTGGATGGCAGGATA
>NW_016960386.1:0-982 GCF_001483705.2 Eufriesea mexicana
TGGCCGGAAAATTCAATTCCATTGTCAGTTTCGACTGATATTGTAGTGTGCTTCCTTTCTTGCATAAACATGTAGGAGAGGTCCTCTTGGCGTGCTATAATCATTGCAATGCTATAGAATGTGCCCGGCAGATTCAATTTTATGACAATTTCTGCTAATATCGTGGTGAGCTAACTTTCTTGCGTAAATAAGACGGAAAGATTCTTTTGGCGAGCTATTGCCATTGCAATGCTAAAGAATCTGGATGGAAAAATCAATTTTATTGACATTATCAACTAAATGGTGAGTTAACTTTTTTGCATTAATAAGGAGGAAAGATTCTATTGGAATGCTGTAGGCATTGCAATGCTATAGAGTCGTCCTGGAAAATTCAATTTTATTGTCATTTTCGACTAATATCGTGGTGAAATGATCTATCTTTTTTGCATGAATAAGGGGGAGAGATTCTACTGGCGTGCTATAGGCATCGCAATGCTATAGACTCGTCCTGGAAAATTCAATTTCATTGTCATTTTCGACTAATATCGTGGTGACGTATCTTCCTTGCATAAGTAAGGAGGAGAGATCCTTTTGTTGTACTATAGCAATTGCAATGTCGTAGAATCTTGTTGGAAAATTCAAATTTATTGTCATTTTCGACTAATATCGTGGTGTGCTAACTTCCTGGCCTAAGTAGGGAAGAAAGACACTTCTGGAGTGCTGTAGCCATTGCGATGCTGTAGAATCTGTCTGGAAAATTGAATTTTATTGACATTTCTGGCTAATATCGTGGGGAGCTAACTTTCTTGCATAAATAAGTGGCAAACATACAATATGCCTGCTACAGCCGCCGCAATACTATAGAATCTGGCTGGAAAGTCCAATTTTATTGACAGTTTCGACTCCTAACGTGGTGAGCTATCCTTTTTGCATTAATATGGAGGAAAGATTCTTCTGGCGTGCTATAGGCTTCGCAATGCTACAGAATCGTCCTGGAAAAATC
>NW_016960387.1:0-695 GCF_001483705.2 Eufriesea mexicana
TCTGCGTGGAAAATACAATTTTATTGACATTTTCAAATAATATAGTGGTGATCTACCTTTCTTACATAAAGAAGGAGGAAGGATTCTATTGGCGTGCTATTGCCATTGTAATGAAATATACTCTGGCTGGAAAATTAAATTTTATCAACATTTTCGAACAATATCGTGGTGAGCTGACCTCCTTGCATAGATAAGGAGGAAAGATTACATTGGCGTGCAATATCCTTCGCAATGCTACAGAATCTGCATGGAAAATTCTATATTATTGACATTTTCAAATAATATCGTGGTGAGCTATCTTTCTTGCATAAATAAGGAGGAAAGATTACATTGGCGTGCAATATCCTTCGCAATGCTACAGAATCTGCATGGAAAATTCTATATTATTGACATTTTCAAATAATATCGTGGTGAGCTATCTTTCTTGCATAAATAAGGAGGAAAGATTCTCTTGGCGTGTTATGGCCATTGCAATCATATATAATCGGTCTGGAAAATCAAATTTTAATAACACTATCTTCTAATATCTTCGTGAGCTAACATTCTTGCCTTAATAAGGAAGAAAGATGGTATTGGCGACCTATAGCTATTGCATTGCTATAGAATCTGGCTGGAAGAATCAATTTTATTTTCATTTTCGGCCAGTATCGATGTGAGCTAACCTTCTTGCATATCTAAGGAGGAAAGATTATATT
>NW_016960388.1:0-1015 GCF_001483705.2 Eufriesea mexicana
ATGTATTTATTTATGAATGAATGTATGGATGGATATATGTATGGGTGGATTGAGGTATGGATGTACGTACGTACGGATGTATGGATGTATGGATATATATATATATGTATGGATTATGGATGTATGTATCTACGGTGGTATGGATGTAGGTATGGATGTTTGTATGTATGTATGTATGTATGTATGTATGGAGATATGATTGGATGTATGTATTGATTTATGAATGAATATATGAATGGATTGACGCATCGGTGGATGGATGTATGGATGGATATATGTATGGGTGGATTGAGGTATGGATGTACGGATGTACGGATGTATGGATGTATGGATTATAGATGTATGGATCTACGGGTGTAGGGATGTACGGTTGAATGTATTTACTGATGTACGAATGTATGGATGTACGGATGCGTGGATGTATGGATGTATATATGTATGGATGTATGGATGGATGGATATATGTATTGCTGTGTGCGTGGATATATGGATGCGTGGATGTATGGATGTATGTATGGATGAACGTATGGTTGCATGTATGGATGTATGTATGGATGCATGGATGGATGGATGTATGGATGGTCGTATGTATGGGAGGTTGCATTTATGGATGGATGGATGAATGGATGGATGTATGGATGGATGAATGGATGTTTGGATGGTTGTATTTATGGATGTGTTTATGTATGGATGGACGGATATATGGATGGACGTATGTTTGGGTGGATGGATGTATGGCTGCGTGGATGTATGGACGGATAGATGTATGGACGGATGGGTGTATGGATCGATGGATGTATCGGTGGAATGATGTATGGATGGATGGATGTATGGAAGGAGAGATGTATGGATGGATGGATGTATGGAAGGATAGATGTATGGATGTATGGATGTGCGGGTGTGTGATTGGTTGGGTGTGTGAACTAAAGAGTGGGTGAAAGGATGGGTGGAGGAACGGATGCATTGATGGATGGAAGGGCGTACGAATGGATGCTTGCATGAATGGTTGGATGTA
>NW_016960389.1:0-582 GCF_001483705.2 Eufriesea mexicana
AATTTGAATTTTCCACCCAGATTCTATAGCATTGCAATGGCAATAGCACGCCAATAAAATCTTGGCTCCTTATTTATGCATGAAAGATAACTCACCACAATATTAGTCGAAAATGTCAATAAAATTGAATTTTCCTGCCAGATTCAACCGGATTGCAATGGCTATAGCACGCCAAAAGGATCTTTCCTCCATACTTATGCACAGGAAGCTATCTCGCCACGATATTATTCGAAAATATCAATGAATTTGAATTTTCCATCCAGCTTCTAAAGCATTGCAGTGGCAATAGCACGCTAATAGAATCTTTCCGTCTTATTTACGCAAGAAAGAACGCTCACCACGTTATTACTTGAAAATGTCGATAAAATCGAAACTGCCAAGCACATTCCATATCATTGCAATGGTTATAGCACTCCAGAAGGATCTTTCCTCCTTACTTAGGGATGGAAGTTAGCCTACCACGATATTAGTCGTAAAAGTCAATAAAATTGAATTTTCCAGCCAGATTCTATAGCACATCAAAGCCTATAGCACGCCAATAGAATCTTTCCTTCGTATTTATGTGAGAAAGGTAACTCACCA
>NW_016960390.1:0-1433 GCF_001483705.2 Eufriesea mexicana
CAGAGCGTGATAGAGCAAATTAGAGCACAGAAGTCCATAGAAGAGAAATGTGTAGAACAGAAGTCAAGGCTATCCCGACCTAACGCAGCATAACCTGATATGACCGAAAGGAAGAGAACTCAACGAAACGTGCCGGGACCATCATTCCTGGCGTCTCCGGAAACAAACAGAGTGTGATGGCGCGCAGTAGAGCGTCGAATTCCATAGATTAGCATTGTGTAGCGCAAAAGTCAACGCTATCGCAGCCTAACCTACCATAACCTACCCGAACCAAACGCAATGGAGCCCAACCTAACGTGCCGAGAGCACTACTGCTGGCCTCCACACAGCGAAGCAGAATATTCAGATGAACTGTAGAGCGCATAAGTCCACCGAATAACAGTGTATAGCACAAACGTCAAAGACACCGTAACCAAACTTAATCTACCCTAACAAAACCAAACGTAACCTTACTCAGCAAAACGAGCAACAACCACTATTGCTGGCCTCCCTACAGCCAAGCAGAGTCTAGTGGAACAATGCAGAGCGAAGAAATCCCCGAATAGCAGTGTATAGCACAAAAAAAGCTTTTCTAGCCAGACCTAATCAAACCCAGCTAAGCCAAACGTAACCCAGCTCAACGTAACGTGCCGAGACCACTATTGCCGGCCCCGCAGAGCAAACCAGAACTCACTAGAGCACAGGAGAGCGCAGAAAACCACCGTTTAGAAGTGTATAGCACAAAGGATAGAACTATCCTATCCAAACCTGAGCAAACGTACGCAACCCAATGTAACCTAACTAATCCTGACGAGCCGAGACGACTATTGCTGCCACCCCAGAGCCAAGCTGTACATATTAGCGGAGAGTAGAGCGCAGGTGTCCATAACATCGTAGTACATAGCAGAACAGCCTTACTTTGTTACCAGATCCCAACGTAGCCAAACGTAACATGACCGAACGTAGCATAGCTCTACCTATGGTGCCGAGAACACCATAGATTGCCTCGCTAGTGACAAGCAGTATATACTAGAGCAAAGTGGAGCGCACAAATCCACCGCACCGCAGTTCATTGCAAAAAAGACGAAGGTATCCTACCCGTATCTTTACCAAAGTCGTCATAACCAAACGTAACCAAACTCAACCTAACGAGCCTAGACCACTATTGCTGACCACCCCATCGCAAAGCAGTGCATATTAGAGGAGAGTAGATCGCAGAAGTCCATATGATGTCGGTGCATAGCACGAAAGACAAAGATTTCCGAGTGGAAATCAAAGAAACCTTACACAACCAAACGCAGCTTAACCCAACCAAACGCGCCGCAGCCGCATCTACTGACCTACCGAGAGCAAGGAGGAGAACATTCGATCACAGTAGAGCGTAGAAATCACCCAAACAGCAGCTTACTGCACAAACGTAGGAGCTATCGCAACCAAACATAACCAAACCTTGC
>NW_016960391.1:0-1915 GCF_001483705.2 Eufriesea mexicana
TTCAATTTTATTCTCATTTTCGACTAATACCGTGGTGAGATAGCTTTCTTGCATAAACCTTGAGGAAAGATTATATTGGCTAGCTATAACCATTGCAATGCTATAGAATCTTGCTGGAAAATTCAATTTTATTGACATTTTCGACTAATAGCGTGGTGAGCCAACTTCCTTGCATAAGTAAGGAGGAAAGATACTTTTGGCCTGCTATAGCCGTTGCAATGCTGCAGAATCGGGCCGGAAAGTTCAATTTTATTGATATTTTTGACTAAGATCGTGGGGAGCCATCTTCTTTGTATAAGTAAGGTGGGAAGATCCTTTTGGCCTGCTATAGCCGTTGCAATGCTGCAGAATCGGGCCGGAAAGTTCAATTTTATTGATATTTTTGACTAAGATCGTGGGGAGCCATCTTCTTTGTATAAGTAAGGTGGGAAGATCCTTTTGGCCTGCTATAGCCGTTGCAATGCTGCAGAATCGGGCCGGAAAGTTCAATTTTATTGATATTTTTGACTAAGATCGTGGGGAGCCATCTTCTTTGTATAAGTAAGGTGGGAAGATCCTTTTGGCCTGCTATAGCCGTTGCAATGCTGCAGAATCGGGCCGGAAAGTTCAATTTTATTGATATTTTTGACTAAGATCGTGGGGAGCCATCTTCTTTGTATAAGTAAGGTGGGAAGATCCTTTTGGCCTGCTATAGCCGTTGCAATGCTGCAGAATCGGGCCGGAAAGTTCAATTTTATTGATATTTTTGACTAAGATCGTGGGGAGCCATCTTCTTTGTATAAGTAAGGTGGGAAGATCCTTTTGGCCTGCTATAGCCGTTGCAATGCTGCAGAATCGGGCCGGAAAGTTCAATTTTATTGATATTTTTGACTAAGATCGTGGGGAGCCATCTTCTTTGTATAAGTAAGGTGGGAAGATCCTTTTGGCCTGCTATAGCCGTTGCAATGCTGCAGAATCGGGCCGGAAAGTTCAATTTTATTGATATTTTTGACTAAGATCGTGGGGAGCCATCTTCTTTGTATAAGTAAGGTGGGAAGATCCTTTTGGCCTGCTATAGCCGTTGCAATGCTGCAGAATCGGGCCGGAAAGTTCAATTTTATTGATATTTTTGACTAAGATCGTGGGGAGCCATCTTCTTTGTATAAGTAAGGTGGGAAGATCCTTTTGGCCTGCTATAGCCGTTGCAATGCTGCAGAATCGGGCCGGAAAGTTCAATTTTATTGATATTTTTGACTAAGATCGTGGGGAGCCATCTTCTTTGTATAAGTAAGGTGGGAAGATCCTTTTGGCCTGCTATAGCCGTTGCAATGCTGCAGAATCGGGCCGGAAAGTTCAATTTTATTGATATTTTTGACTAAGATCGTGGGGAGCCATCTTCTTTGTATAAGTAAGGTGGGAAGATCCTTTTGGCCTGCTATAGCCGTTGCAATGCTGCAGAATCGGGCCGGAAAGTTCAATTTTATTGATATTTTTGACTAAGATCGTGGGGAGCCATCTTCTTTGTATAAGTAAGGTGGGAAGATCCTTTTGGCCTGCTATAGCCGTTGCAATGCTGCAGAATCGGGCCGGAAAGTTCAATTTTATTGATATTTTTGACTAAGATCGTGGGGAGCCATCTTCTTTGTATAAGTAAGGTGGGAAGATCCTTTTGGCCTGCTATAGCCGTTGCAATGCTGCAGAATCGGGCCGGAAAGTTCAATTTTATTGATATTTTTGACTAAGATCGTGGGGAGCCATCTTCTTTGTATAAGTAAGGTGGGAAGATCCTTTTGGCCTGCTATAGCCGTTGCAATGCTGCAGAATCGGGCCGGAAAGTTCAATTTTATTGATATTTTTGACTAAGATCGTGGGGAGCCATCTTCTTTGTATAAGTAAGGTGGGAAGATCCTTTTGGCCTGCTATAGCCATTGCAATG
>NW_016960392.1:0-241 GCF_001483705.2 Eufriesea mexicana
CGAATCTGTATAAATACGAAGGAAAGATTCAATTGGTTTGCTGCAGCCCTTGCATTGCTGTAGTATCCGAGCGGAAAGCACATTATCGTCTAACATGGTGGTTCGCGAACTTTTCGGCATGAATAAGGAGGAAAGATTCTGTCCCTTTGCAATGGCCATTGCATTGCAATATAATCTCCACGAAAATTTTAATACTATTGACATTTTCGACTAATATTGAGGTGAGCAGACTTTACTGCGT
>NW_016960393.1:0-1222 GCF_001483705.2 Eufriesea mexicana
CTCTGCTCTATTCTGCTTGGATCAGGGGAGGGCGGAAGCAGTGGCCGAGCACGTTGTGTTGAGGTGCGTTACGTTCCGTTAGGATAGGCTAGGTCACGTTAGGTTAGGATGTCTCCGACTTTTGTGCTATTCACTGCAATGCGCTAGGTTTCGATGCTCTACTGTGCTCTAGTAAATCCTGTTTCGCGCTGTGGAGGCCTGCAATAGTGGCCTGGGCAGGTTAAGTTGAGATATGCTACATGCGGTTATGTTACGTTAGGTGAGGTTAGGATAGGGTAGCTTAGACTTTTGTGGCATACACTGCTATCCGGGGGATTTCTGCAACCTGATGTGCTCTATTATGTTCTGCCTGGCCCTGGGGTGACCAGAAATGGTGGAAACGGCACGTTAGGTTGAGCTATGTTACGTTTCGTTAAATTAGGTTACGAAGGCCTGATTAGAGTTTACCTTTCCTTTGTACCGTACACTGCTATTCGGTGCAATTCTGCACTCTGCATTGCTCTACTCTACTCCGTTCGACCCTACGGAGGCGAGCAATAGTGGCCGATGCAAGTTAGGTTGTGTTATGTTATCATTGCTTTGGTTAGGTTTGGCGATATTTGACTAGGATTTCTCTGACTTTCGTGATATACACTGTTGCTCGGTGAACATCTGCGTTCTACTGCGCTCTACTTCATTCTGCTTGGCTCTGCGTAGGCAACGAGCAGTGGTCACGGCCCGTTAGGTTCAGATGGGTTGCGTGTGCTCATGCCACGTTCGCCTAGGTTAGGATAAGATAGCAGTGACTTTTGCGCTACACACGGCTCTTCGGCGGTTTTCTGCCATCTAGCATACTCTAACGTGCTCTGCTTGGCTCTTGGAGGGCCTGCAACATTGGTCTCGTCACGATATGTTTTGTTACACAACGTTTGGGTAGGTTAGGCTAGGTGAGTTTAGGTCAGGGTATGTTTGACTTTTGCTGTGTACACTGCAGTGCGGTGGACCTCTGCGCTCTGCTGTGCCGTAGCATGTTCTGCCTGCCTCAGGCGTGGCCAGTCGTGGTTGTCTCGGCTCACTATGTTGAGATATGTTACGTTTCGTTAGGTTAGGTAGGTTTGGTTAGATTAGGTTTGGTTAGAGTTTCTTAGACTTTTGTGCTGTACACTGCTACTCGGTGGACTTCTGCGCTCTACACTGCTCTACTATACTCTGCTCGACTCTAGTGAGGCGAGCAATAGTGCTC
>NW_016960394.1:0-567 GCF_001483705.2 Eufriesea mexicana
TGGCGATCTATTCACCAAGCTATAACAGATTCAAAAATTTGAATATACCAATTCTCTGGCAAGTAGATGACTGAACTTGCTATCGGATTGCAGGCGATAGGCGATCTAATCACCAAGCTATAACAGGTTATAGATTTTGAATAGACTTATTCTCTGGCAAGTAGATGGCTGTACTTGCCATTGGATTCAAGGCGTCAGGCGATCTATTCACCAAGCTATAACAGGTAATATATTTTGAATAGACCTATTCTCTGGCAAGCAGATGGCAGTACTTGCCAACAGGCGACATATTCACCAAGCTGTAGCAGATTATTGATTTTGAATAGGCCTATCCGCTGGCAAGTAGATGGCTGTACCTGCCATTGGATTGAAGGCGTTAGGCGATCTATTCACCAAGCTATAACAGGTTATGGATTTTGAATAGACCTAATCTCTGGCAAGTAGATGGCTGTACTTGCCATTGGATTCAAGGCGTCAGACGATCAATTCAGCAAGCTATAACATGTAATATATTTTGAATAGATCTATTCTCTGGCAAGCAGATGGCAGTACTTGCCAACGGTTGAA
>NW_016960395.1:0-576 GCF_001483705.2 Eufriesea mexicana
AGACCTGACCTGACCTGACCAGCCCCGACCTTGCCTGGCCTGACCTGACCCGATGTGACCTGAGATGACATGATCTGATCCGAAGTGAACTGACCTGACCTGACCTGATCTGACCAGACATGATCTGGCCTGGCTTGACCTGACCTCTCCTGACGTGACCTGACCATACATGACATGACATGACCTGACCTGACCTGACCTGAGCTGACCGGGCTGACCTGACCTGACCTGACCTGTAGACCTGTCCTGGCCTGACCTGGCCTACTCTTACCAGACTTGACCTGACCTGACCTGTCCTGGCTTAAACAGGGCTTACCTGACCTGACCTCTCCTGACTGACCTGACCTGACCTGACTGACCTGACCTGACCTGGCATGACCTGACCCGACGTGACCAGATCTAACTTGACCTGACCCGACCTCACCTGGCCTGACCTGGCCCGACCTGGCCTGACCTCGCCTGACCTGAACTGACCTGAACTGATCTTACCTGACCCGACCAGACCTGACCTGTCCCGACTTTAACCGGCTTTACCTGACCTGACCTGACCAGACATGATATGGCCTGGCCTGACCT
>NW_016960396.1:0-506 GCF_001483705.2 Eufriesea mexicana
TTCTTCCTTATTTATGCAAGAAAGATAGCTCACCACGAAATTAGTCGAAAATGTCAATAAAATTTTGTTTTCCACGACAGATTCTATAGCATTGCAATGGCTATTGCACGCCAATATGATATTTCTTCCTTGTTTATGCAAGAAAGTTAGCTTACCACTATATTAATCGAAATTGTCAATAAAATTGAATTTTCCATCCAGATTCTATAGGATTGCAGTGACTTTAGTACGCCAGTTGGAACTTTCCTAAAACTTCTATATGCAAGAAAGTTAGTTCAGAAAGATATCAGTCGAAAATGTGTATAAAAATGAATTTTCTAACCTGATTCTATGGAATTGCAATGGCTATAGCACGACAATAGGATATTTCTTCCTTAATTATGCAAGAAAGTTAGCTCACCACTATATTAGTCGATAATGTCAATAAAATTTTATTTTCCAGACAGATTCCATAGCATTGCAGTGACTATAGTACGCCAGTAGAACCTTTCCTCCTTCTGTGTGCA
>NW_016960397.1:0-266 GCF_001483705.2 Eufriesea mexicana
CAAAGCACAAAAGTGAAAGATACCCTAACCTAACCTACCTAAACATAGTGTAACTCAATATAACGTGATGAGGCAACTATTGCTGGGATCCCCGGAACCAAGCAGAACATATTAGAGTACAGTAGAAAGCAGAAATGCAACGAAAAGCAATGTATAGCACAGAAGTCAAGGCTACCGCAAACCTAGCGTAACCAAACGTAGATTAACTGTACAAACGTAACACATGCAAGCGTAACGTGAATATACCAAACTCGGCGAGACCACAA
>NW_016960398.1:0-698 GCF_001483705.2 Eufriesea mexicana
GTTATCCCCTGCTTGCCTCTGGAGGGGCCAGCAATAGTGGAAGTTGCACGCTTGGTTGAGTTATGTTACGTTTGACTTCGTTACGTTGGATTATGTAAGTATTGGACATACTTGACTTCTGTGCTGTACACCGCTATTAGGTGGACTGCTGCGCTCTTCATTGTCCTAACATGTTCTGCTTGGCTCTGGGGAGGGCTGCGATAGTGGTCTCGGCTCGATAGCACGAGTTATGTTGCGGTTGGTAATGATACGTTTGGAGAGGTTAATCTGACTCTTGTGCTGTACACTGCTATTAGGTTGATTTCTGCGCTCCTCTGTATTCTAGTATGATTTGCTTGGTTCTGGGGAGGCCAGCAATAGTGTCCTCGGCGCGTTTGGTTGAGATATATATCGTTTGGCTATGTTACGTTTGGTCAGGTTCGGATGGGATCGATTTGACTTTGGTGCTTTACACTGCTATACGGTGCGTTTCTGCGCTATACTGTGCTCTAATATTCTCCGCTTGGTACTCAGGAGACCGGCAATGGTGGCCTTGGCACGTTAAGTTGTTAGCCCGCGTTTGGTTCTGTTACGCTTGGTTATGTTAGGATAGGATATCTTCGACTTTTACGCTATACACCGCTATTCGGTGGTCTTCTGCGCTCTATATTGCTCTGATATTCTCTGCTGGGCACTGGCGAGGCCAACAATTGTTTTCT
>NW_016960399.1:0-538 GCF_001483705.2 Eufriesea mexicana
ATACACACGTCCGTACATACATCCATCCATACATCCATCCATAAATCCATCCAACCATACATCCATCCATCCATACATACTTTCATACATCCATACCTCCGTCCATCCGCACTTCCATCCATCCATACGTCCACCCTTCGTTACATTCATCCATCCACACATTATCCCATGCATACGTCCATCGATCCGAACATCTCTCCATGCATACATCCATCCACCAAACCATCCATCCATCCATACATCCATACATACATGAATACATCCATCCATCCATCCATATATGCATACATCCGTAACGTATATTCGTACATACATACGTACATACATCCATACATCCACACATACATACGTACATACGTCCATACATCCACACATACTTACATGCATACATACACACTTTCTTGAAACCATACGTTCATACATACATACATCCATACGCGCATAATTCCATACATCCATACATCCTTACATCCACCCATCCATACATCCATCCATTCATACAACCAAACATTCATGCATCAATACATCCAAAAATCCA
>NW_016960400.1:0-650 GCF_001483705.2 Eufriesea mexicana
AAAACACAACATGGCTTACCGTGACCTCTGCTCCTGGCCTTCCCAGAGACGTACAGAATGTAGCAGAGCACAGTAGGTCATAGAAATCCACAGAGAAGCAGTGCAAAGTACAAAGGACGAGATAGCCCAACCAAACCATGCCAAGCGTAACATAACCAAACGTAACTAAACACAACCCAGCGTAACGAGACAACTATTGCTGGCATACGCAAAGACAAGCAGAGTTTACTAGAAGAGCACAATAGTGCGCAGAAATCCACCGCATTTCAGTGAATAGCACGAGAGTCAAAGGTATCCAAACCTTACCTGACCAAACCTAACCTAACCAGACGTAGTACGTCTCGACATGAAGTGCCGAGATCGCTATTGCTAGCCTCAGAAGAGCCTAGCAGGACATACTAAGACATACTAGAGCACACTGCCGTGCAGATACCCATCGCATAGCAGAGTAAAGCACGAAAGTCAATGCTACCCTATCCTAATATATCCCATCCTAAAATAACCAAACGTAACATAACTCAACCTAACGTACGACGGCCACTATTTCTTGCCCCCCAGAGTCCGGCAGAACATATTAGAGGACAGTATGGCGCAGAAATCCATAGAATAGCAGGATACAGCGGAAGAGTCAAAGCCACCGTAACATAACC
>NW_016960401.1:0-390 GCF_001483705.2 Eufriesea mexicana
GCAGGATAAGTTTGGCTTTAGTGCTACGTACTGCCTCTCGGTGCACTTCTGCGCTCTACTGTGCTCTAATATGCTCTGCCTTGCGCTCGAGAGGCCAGCAATAGTGGCCGCGGCATGTTAGGCTGACATATGCTGCGTTTGGTTTATCTATGATAGCATGGGTACGGTAAGGATGGCTTCGACTTTTCTGCTCTACACTGCGTTTCCATGGATTCCTGCGGCGTGCTCTCCTCTAGCATGTTCTGCACGGCACAGGGAGGCCGGAATTAGTGGTGGCTGCACGTTAGGTTGAGTTAAATAACGTTTGGTTGTGTTGCGTTTGACTACGTTGGGTCGGGGTAGCTTCGGCTTTTGTGCCATACACTGCAGTTCGTTGGATTTCTGCACACT
>NW_016960402.1:0-1308 GCF_001483705.2 Eufriesea mexicana
AATTGCTGTGTATAGCACACATGTCAAAGATACCCTGTCCTAACCATACCTAACCTGACCCAAACGAGAGTAGAGTAGCTGAACCTAACTTGCCGCGACCACTGTAGCTGGCTTCACCAGAGACAAGCAGGATATGATAGAGCACAATGGAGCACAGAGGCCCGTAGGATGTCAGTGCTGATCACATACGTCAAAGCATTCCTAACCTATCCCAGCAAAACCTAACATAACCAAACGTGCCAAACCTAGCGGGCCGCGACCTGTATTGCTGGCCGCCCCGCCGCCAAGCAGAACACAATAATGGAAAGTAAAATGCTCAAATCCATAGAATTGCAGTTATATCAGAGAAGTCAAGGCTACCCAAACCAAACCCAAACAAACAGAACATAGCCAAACATATCCTAACCAAACCTAACGAGCCGAGGCCGCAATTGCTGCAGACCCCAGAGCCAAGCAGGACATACTAGAGAACAGTAGAGCGCAGAAGTCCACCGGATAGCATAGTACAGCGCAAAAGTTATAGATAATCTAACCGAACACAGACTAACATAACCTAAGCGGACGTAACCTGAATCAACATTACGTGCTAGGAACACTTCTGCTGACTTTCCCAGAGCAAAGCTGTAAATGTTACAGAACTGTAGGGCGCAGAAATCCACCTAATGGCAGAATACAGCGATAAGGTTAGATAAATCCCCTCCCAACCTATCCATCTCTAAACAACCAATCGTAACATACCTCTTGCTAACGTGCCGCGACTGCTATTGCTGGCGTCCCTAGAGTCAAGCAGAGCCTAGAAGGGCACTGTAAAGCGCAGAAAGTCAACGAATAGCAGTGTGCAGCACAAGGGTTAAAGCTACAATAGCTTCACTGACCAAACATTGCCCATCCCAACGTAACAAAACGTAATGTGACACAACATTACTCGCCGAGACCGATATTGCTGGCTTTCCCGGAGCCATGCGGAAAATATTAGAGTGCTGTAGGGAGCAGGAGTCCACCGAATATCAGAATATGGCACTAAGGTCGAAGTTGCCCTCTCCTAACATAGCCAACCGTAACATAACCGAAAGTAACTTAACTCAAACTAACATGCCGCGAGCACTGTTGCTGGCCTCCCCAGAGCCAAGCAGAACTAATTATTGGAGACTAAAACGCAGAAATCCACCGAATCGCAGGGTACATCACAACAGTCGAAGCTACCCGAACCCATCCCAGACGAACAGAGCACAGCCAAATGTAGCATAACTCAACCTAACAAGCCGAGACCGCTAATGCCGCCCTCCCAAGAGCCAAGCAGGTCATACT
>NW_016960403.1:0-575 GCF_001483705.2 Eufriesea mexicana
CCTTATTTATGGAATAAAGTTATCTCACCACGGTATTAGTCGAAAATGTCAGTAAAATTGAATATTTCAGGACGATTCTACAGCGTTGCAATGGTAATAGCACGCCAATAGTGTCTTTCCTCCTTACCTATGCAAGGAAGGTAGCTCACCACGGTATTACTCGATAATGTCAATAAAATATAATTTTCCAGCCAGATTCCATAGCATCGCAATGACTATAGCACGCCAGTAGAACCTTTCCACCTTCTATATGCAAGAAAGTTTGGTCACCACGATAGTAGTCCATAATGTGAATGAAATTGTATTTTCCAGCCATGTTCAATAGCATTACCATGGCTATAGCACGCCAATAGTATATTTCACCCTTATTTATGATTATCTCACCACGATATTAGTCGAAAATGTCAACGAAATTGAACTTTCCAGCCAGATTCTATAGTAATGCGACGGCTGTAGCACGTGAATTGAATCTTTCCATCTTATATGAGCAAGAAAGTTTGCTCACAACGATGTTAGTCGCAAATGTCAACAAAATTGAACTTTCCAGCCAGATTCCATGGCATTGCGACGGCTAT
>NW_016960404.1:0-699 GCF_001483705.2 Eufriesea mexicana
GTGCTCTAGGCATTGCAAAGCTATAGAACCTTCCCGGAAAAATGAATTTTATGTACATTTTCGGCTGATATCGTGGTGAGCTATCTTTCTTGCATAAATAAGGAGGAAACATTCTGTTGGCGTGCTCTGGGCATTGCAAAGCTAATTGCAAAGCTATAGAATCTGGAACGGAAATTCAATATTATAGACATTATCGACTAATATCGTGGTTAGCTATCTTCCTTTCATAAGTAAGGAGGAAAGATCCTTTTTGAGTGCTGTAGAAATTGCATTAATATAGAATGATGCTGAAAATACGATTTTGTTGACATTTTCGACTACTATACTGGTGAGCTAACTTTCTGGCATAAGTAAGGGAGAAAGATTCTGTTGGCGTACCACAGCCATTGGAATGATATAGAATCTTGCTGGAAAATTCAGTTTTATTGACATTTTTCACTAATACCATGGTGAACTAACTTCCTTGCGTAGATAAGGAGGAAAGATACCTTTGGCGTGCTATATCCATTGCAATGCTGTAGAATTTGTATGGCAAATTTAAGTTTATTCACATTTTCGACTAATATCGTGGTGAGCTAACTTTCGTGCATATGCAAGGAGGAAAGATTTAATTCGCGTGCTATAGCCGTCCTAATATTATATAATCTGCCAAGGAAGTTCAATTTTATTGACAGTTTCGTCTAATATCGTGGTGAGCTA
>NW_016960405.1:0-1006 GCF_001483705.2 Eufriesea mexicana
TGGTCAGGTCAGGACAGATCAGTCAGGAAAGGTCAGACCAGGTCAGGTCAGGTCAGGTTAGGTCACTTCAGGTCATGCCATGTCAGGTCATGGCAGGTACGGAAAGGTCAGGCCAGGCTAGATCATGTCTGGTCAGGTCAGGTCAGTTCAGGTCAGTTCACTTCAGATCAGATCACGTCATGTTCAGGTCACATCAGGTCATGTCAGGCCAGGCAAGGTTGGGGCTGGTCAGGTATGGTCTGGTCTGGTTAGGTCAGGTCAAGTCAGGTCAGGTCAGGTCAGGTCAGCCCAGGTCATGTCATGTCAGGTCAGATCAGATGATGTCAGTTCATGTCAGTTCAGGTCAGGCCAGGTCAGGCAAAGTCAGGTCAAGTTAGATCAGGTCATGTCAGGTCAGGTAAGGTCAGGACAGGTCAGGTAACGACAGGCCTGCTCAGTTCAGGTAAGTCAGTTCAGGTCTGGTCAGTCAGGACAGATCAGGTCAGGTAAGGCCGGTTAAAGTCAGGACTGGTCAGGTCAGGTCAGGTCAGGTCAGGTCGTGTCAGGTCAGATCAGGTCATGACAGGTCATGTCAAGTCTGGTAAGGTCAGGCCAGGCCAGATCATGTCTGGTCAGATCAGGTCAGGTAAGGTCGGTTAAAGTCGGGACAGGTCAGGTCAGGCCAGGTAATGTCGGGTCAGGTAAAGTCAGGTCAGGTAAGGGCAGTTCAGGTCAGTTCAGGTCAGTCCAGGTCAGGCCAGATCATATATGGTCAGGTCAGCTCAGGTCAGGTCTGGTCAGGACACGTCAGGTCAGGTCAGGTCAGATGCTGTCAGTTCAGGTCAGTTCAGGTCAGGAGTCAGGTCACGTCAGGTCAGGTCAGGTCAGGTCACGTCAGGTCAGGTCAGGTCACGTCTGGTCAGGTCAGATCAGTCCGGTCAGGTCAGGTGAGGTGAGGTCAGGCGAGGTCAGGTCAGGTCAGGTCATGTCAGGTCAGGTCAGATCAGGTCAGATGCTGTCAGTTCAG
>NW_016960406.1:0-710 GCF_001483705.2 Eufriesea mexicana
TATATGCAAGGATGCCAGCTCACGACGATATTAGTCGAAAATGTCAATAAAACCGAATTTTCGAGGCAAATACTATAGCATTGTATTGGCTATAGCACGGCAATAGTATCTTTCCTCCTTATCTATACAAGAAAGTTAGCTCACCACGATATTAGTCGAAAATGTCAATGAAATTGAATTTTCGAGGCAGATGCTATAGCACTGCAATGGCTATAGCACGCGAATAGAATATTTCCTCCATATTTATACTCCTTATTTATACAAGAAAGATAGCTCACCACGATATTAGCCGAAAATGTCAATAAAATTGAATTTAGTAGCCAGATTCTATAGCACTGCAATGGCTATAGCGTGCCATTAGAATCGTTCCTCCTTATTTATGCAAGGATGTCAGCTCACCACGATATAAGTCGAAAATGTCAATAGAATTGAATTGTCCATCCAGATACTATAGAATTGCAATGGCCATAGCTGGCCAATAGAATCTTTCCGCCTTATTTATGCAAGAAAGTCACCTAACCACGATATTAGTCGAAAATGTCAATAAAGTTGCATTTTCGAGCCAGATGCTACAGCATTGTAATGGGTATAGCGTGCCAATAGAATCTTTCCTCCTTAATTATACAAGAAAGTTAGCTCACTACGACATTAGCCGAAAATGTCAATAAAATTGGATTTAGCAGCCAGATTCTATAGCACTGCAATGGCTA
>NW_016960407.1:0-222 GCF_001483705.2 Eufriesea mexicana
TGATCTACTTGCCAGAGAATAGGTCTACTCAAAATCTGTATCCTGTTATATCATTGTGAATAGGTCGCCTCACGCCTTCAACCAATGGCAAGTACAGCCATCTACTTGGCAGAGAATAGGTCTCTTCAAAATCTATAACCTGTTATAGCTTGGTGATTAGATCGCTCAACGCCTTCAATCCAATGGCAAGTACAGCCATCTACTTGCCAGAGAATAGGTCTA
>NW_016960407.1:258-477 GCF_001483705.2 Eufriesea mexicana
GCCTTCAACCAATGGCAAGTACAGCTATCTACTTGCAAGAGATTAGGTCTTATCAAAATCTATAACCTCCTACAGCTTGGTGAATAGATCGCATAACGCCTTCAATCCGATGGCAAATACAGCCACCTACATGCCAGAGAATAAGTCTATTCAAAGTCTAAATTCTGTTATAGCTTGGTGAATAGATCGCCTAACGCCTTCAATCCAATGGCAAGTACA
>NW_016960408.1:0-1015 GCF_001483705.2 Eufriesea mexicana
ATTAACTAGATAGAGTATTTAATTTTCAGCTGCACACGTTAATTACAAACTTAACAATAACTAAACCTTTACAACTTTTAAACTACGAGATACCTTACTAGCAGCAATGAAAGGGTTGGCACGAACAAGATGAAAACCGCGTTTCCGCGATGCGTGGCAAAATAGATAGCATTAAGTAAATTTGCGTAATACTTATCCTTCGTGGGTTGTGAGTAATGCAATCCATGACGTTTCAGGGGAGTGACGTAATTACGATTATCCCAGAGGGACGAGTCAGGCTGCAATCAATGTCCGTACTGCTCTCCCTTATGTCAATAGACGAGAACGCTTTCCAAGACTCCTTCTCACCGTTTAGGGCAATTGCGATATGTCGGATGAAACAATAATCACAGGAACTTCGGATTCTTGCAAAGGTTTGTGCTCGCGGATCAATCCCTCTGTTAAGATATGAACCACGATCTACGAATTTCAATTCCATTTCATGTACCTAGATTTAGACATTTGTAGACGGCTTTAACTGCTACCGAATTTAATTACAGCATTCCCATGTAAATAATCCTGTATAGAGTTTGGAAAATGTTATCCATAACATCGTCACACACCTTCACTCTCTATCATATGAAGGTCTATTAGCGTAGA
The DNA here is from genome assembly GCF_001483705.2 of Eufriesea mexicana. NCBI lineage: Eukaryota > Metazoa > Arthropoda > Insecta > Hymenoptera > Apidae > Eufriesea > Eufriesea mexicana. Next base: position 640 of record NW_016960408.1, read on the forward strand.
TTTTCAGTGGCACAGTTACTCATCATACCTTTACGCGAACCTGCAATATACTTCATAGACTGCGCCACACTCGTGTGGCGAAACTACGTGCTTCGTAGAGCTGTGCGAATTAGAAACTTATGCAGTGAACGTATTAAACGGATTTTAACAATCCACTTAATATCTCCGATGCATATTTTCGAACTAACAAGCTAAGACCAAATTTAACATAATTATCAATACTTGTCGAACACTGTATATCGTGGGAAAGAAACCTCTGCCTTCAATTCATTTTCCTAAACTAATTACCCAGTGTACCACATGAAACTAATCATTCGCTGAATATGACAAGATAAATCATTTCTAAGAATTTTTATTTATAAATTAATTACCTGAT
>NW_016960409.1:0-1024 GCF_001483705.2 Eufriesea mexicana
GACCATACTAGAGCCATGTAGAGCTTAGGAATCCATCGAGTAGCAGTATATGACAAAACTTAAGGCTATCCCATCCTAACATAACAAAGCGTAACATAACCAAACGTAAACAGACACACCTAACGTGCCGAGACCACTGTTGCTGGTCTCCTGAGAGCCAAGCAGAATATACTATAGCCCAGCAGAACGCAGAAATCCATCGCATTGCAGTGTATAGCAGGAAAGTCATGCATACCCTGACCAAACTTGACCAAACCAAACTAATTCATACATAGTGTAACTCCGCGTAACGTTGCAAGACCAATATTACTGGCCTCCTGTGAGCCAAGCAGAGCATACCAGAGCTCATTAGAGCGCAGAAATCCACCGAAGAGCTGCGAATGCCACAAAAGCCAAAGTAGCATGTCCTACCGTAGCCAAACGTAACATATCCAAGCGTAGCCTATCACAAACTAACATGGCGATACCACTACCGTTGGCCTCCACAGAGACAAGCAGAGTGTACTACAGCAAGCAGAGTAGAGCGCAGAAATACATCGCATAACGGTGTATGGCACAAAAGCCAAAGATAACCTAACCCAACCGGACCTAACCCAACCCAACCAAGCGTAGTCTAACCCAAAATAACACGCCGCGGCCTCTATTAAAGGACTTCGTGGATCCAAGTAGAGCGTATTAGGGCATATTAGAGCGCTGAAATCTACCGAAAGGCAGGGTGCAGCGTAAAAGTCGGAGTAGCATGTCCTAACACAGACAAACGTGACCTAACCCAACCGAAGATGACGAGACCACTATTGCTGGCCTCCACAGAGGCAAGCCGAATGTACTAGGGAGCAGTAGTACGCAGATATCCATTGCATGGTAGTGAACAGCACAGGAGTCGATGATATCCTAACCTCAGCTGACCCAACCGAACATAACGCAACTGATCCTAACGTGCCACGGCCACTATTGCTCACTATAGAGCAATGTAGAGCGCAGAGATGGACCGAATATCAGTGCGTAGCACAAGAGACGAAGAAAT
>NW_016960410.1:0-268 GCF_001483705.2 Eufriesea mexicana
CTTTGACAGCTACTGCCGGCTCTCCGAATGAGATTTGAGCTCTCAAATTTTAGCACAGGATACTATCATTCCAGGACAACAACCTGCCAAAAGCTCCACGCGAAAGCTCGCACTCGATTTTGGCGGACGAGAAATAACATTAAAATCTCGCAATTTTTCATCGCGCGCGGAGACACCAATTTTCATGGCGGCTTTCGCGGACGGGTTTTTGTCATTGTGCTTCCAATGTCATAAGCTACTGCAAGCTCGAAGCGCAAGCTCAGGCACC
>NW_016960411.1:0-560 GCF_001483705.2 Eufriesea mexicana
ATCTCCTTGCATATATAAGGAGGAAGAATACTATTGGCGTGCTATTGCCATTGCAGTGCTATGGAATCTGCATGGAAAATTCAATTTTATTGACATTTTCTGCTAATATCGCGGTTATCTAACCACCTTGCAGAAATAAGGAGGAAAGGTTCTATTTGTGCACTATACCCGTTGCAGTGCTATAGAAACTGGCTGAAAAATCAAATTTTATTGACATTTTCGAATGATATCGTGGTGAGCTACCTTTCTTGCATAAGTAAGGAGGAAAGCTTCTATTCGCGAGCTATGGCTATTGCAATGCTATATAATCTGGCTGGAAAATCAAATTTTATTAACATTTTCTTCTAATATCTTGTTGAGCTTACCTTCCAGCCTGAATAAGGAAGAAAGTAACTATTGGCGTCCTATAGCCATTACCATTGCAATGCTACAGAATCTGGCTGGAAAATTAAATATTAATGACATTTTCGCTTAATATCGTGGTGAGCTAACTTCGGTGCATAGATAAGGAGGAAAGGTTCTGTTGGTGCGCAATAGCCATCGCAATGCTATAGAATCTG
>NW_016960412.1:0-231 GCF_001483705.2 Eufriesea mexicana
CTAGGTTAGGACACGAGAGCCTTCACTCTTGAGCTATACACTGCTATTCGGTGGACTTCTGCTGTGAGGTGCGCTCTAATGTGTTTCGCTGGTCTCTGGGGATGCCAGCAATATCTGTATCTCCACGTTATGCTATGTTACACTACGCTTGGATTGGTTACGTTAGGACAGCTTAGGTCAGGATATGTGTGGCTTATGTGCTGTACACTGCAAAGCCGTGGATCAATGCGC
>NW_016960413.1:0-660 GCF_001483705.2 Eufriesea mexicana
CGGCACGTTAGGTTGTGCTACCATACGTCTCGTTATGCTACGTTTGGGGAGGTTCGGACAGGGCAGTTTAGACGTTTGTGACATACACTGCTATTCGGTAGATTTCCACCCTCCACTATGTTCTAATATGTTCATCTTGGCTCTGTCGTGGCCAGAAATAGTGGTCTCGGCCCGTCAGGCTGAGTAAGGTTACGTCACGTTGGGTTAGGTTGGGATGATCTGGTTAGGATTTCCCTGTTTGTGCTTTTCACTGCTATTCGTTGGATTTATGCGCTCTACATAGCTCTGCCACATTCTGCTCGACTCTGGGGTGGAGAGGAATCGTGGTCGTCGCACATTACGTTGAGTTAGGTTATGTTTGGTTAGGTTAGGTTGGGTTAGGTTTGGCTGGTGTGGCTTTGACTTTCGTGCTATAGACTGCTATTCATTGGATTCCTGTGATCTACAGTGCACTGCTATATTCTGCTTTGCTCCGGGGATGCCAGAGGCCGCGGTTGCGGCATGTTATGTTGAGCTATGTCACGTATGGTTAGGTTAGGTTAGGCCAAACTTAGGTCAGGATATCCTCGACTTTTGTGCTATTCACTGCTATTCGTCGGACTTCTGAGCTCTACACTGCACTATTATACTCTGTACGATTCTGGGGTTTCGATTAATAAC
>NW_016960414.1:0-234 GCF_001483705.2 Eufriesea mexicana
CCAATAGTATCTTTGCTCCTTATTTAAACAAGAAAGTAAGCTCACCACGATATTAGTCGAAAATATGAATGAAATTGTACATTCCATCCAGATTCTATAGCACTGCAATGGCTACAGCACGCCAAAAGGATCCTTCCTCCTTATTTATGCACGAAAGTAAGTTCTCCACAATATTAGCAGAAAATGTCAATAAAATTGTATTTTCGAGCCAGATTCTACAGCATTGCAATGGCT
>NW_016960415.1:0-683 GCF_001483705.2 Eufriesea mexicana
CGTGCTTTAGCCATTGCAATTCTATAGAATCTGTCTGGGAAATGCAATTTTATTAACATTTTCATGTAATATCGTGGTGAGCTGACTTTCTTGGAAAGAGAAGGAGGAAAGATACTATTGGAGTGCTATAGCCATTGCAATACTATAGAATCTGGCTCGAAAACACTACTTCATTGATATTTTCGACTAATATCGTGGTGTGCTAACTTTCTCGCATAAATAAGGAGGAAAGATTCTATTGGCGTGCTGTAGCCATTGCAATACTATACTATCTTGATGGAAAAGTCAATTTTATTGACATTTTCAACTAATATCGTGTTGAGCTGACATCCTTGCATAAATAAGGAGGAAAGATTCCATTGGAACGCTATAGCCACTGCAGTGTTATGGAATCTGGCTGGAAAATGCAATTTTATTGACATATTCGTCTAATACCGGGGTGAGCTTACTTTCTTGGATAAATAACGAGGAATGATTCTATTGGCGTGCTATAGCCATTGCGGTGCTGTAGAATCAGTCTGGATAATTCAATTTTATTAACATTTTCGACTAATATTGTGCAGAGCTAACTTTCTTGCATAAACAAGGAGGAAAGATACTATTGGAGTGCTATAGCCATCGCAATGCTATTGAATCTGGCTCGAAAACTCAACTTCATTGATATTTTCGACGAATATCCTGGT
>NW_016960416.1:0-861 GCF_001483705.2 Eufriesea mexicana
CGCTAGGTTTGGTTTGTTTTTGTTAGGTTAGGAAAAGTTTGGGTAAGTTGTGTTTGGTTACTTCAGGTAAGCTAAAGCGTGGGTAGGGTAGGTCAGGATAGGTTTTGCTGTGCTAGGTTAGGTTCGGTTAGGTTAGATTATGTTAGGTTACGCTTGGTTGGATAACGGTAGGTTAGGTTAGGTTTAGTTAAGTTAGGTGAGGTTAGGTTAGGTTAGGTTAGGTTGTGTTAGATTCGGTTATGTTAGGTTAGGCAAATATTGGGCAGGCTGTGTTTTCTTATGTTAGGTTTGCTAAAGCTTCGGTAGGTTTGGTTAGGATAGCTTTTGAAACGTTATGTTAGGTTAGGTTAGGTTAGGTTAGGTCAGATAAGTTCAGGTCTGGTCAGGTCAGGTCAGGTCAGGTCAGGGCAGGTCTGGCCAGACCAGGTCAGTTCGGGTCAGGTCGGGTCAGGACATGACGGGTAAGTTCCGTTCAGGTCAGGTCAGGTCGGGCCATTCCAGGTCGGGTCAGGTGAATTCAGATCTGGTGAAGTCAGGTCGTCTCGGGGCAGGTGAGGACAGGTGAGGACAGGTCAGGTCACGTCAGGTCAGTTCAAGTCAGGTCAGTACATTTCAGGACAGGTCAGGTGAGGACAGGCCATATCTGGTCTGGCCAGCCCAGGACATGCCAAGGAATGACGGGTAAGTCCCGGTCAAGTCAGGCCAGGACAGGTCAGGTCACGTCAGGTTAGTTCCGGTCAGGTCAGGTCAGGTCAGGCCAGGCCAGGTCATGTCATAGGTCACGACAGGTAAGGTCATTTCAAGTCAGGGCTGGCTAGGACATTCCATGTGGTGTCGGGAGAGGTCAGGTGAGGTCAGATG
>NW_016960417.1:0-606 GCF_001483705.2 Eufriesea mexicana
ATGAACGTATGGATGGATTAATGTATGGATGTATGGATGTATTCATGTATAGATTTATGTATGAACGGGTGTATGTATGGACTGACGTTTCAGTGTATGTATGGACGTATGCGTGAATGTTTGTATGGATGTACGGATGGATGGGAGTATGGATGGGTGGATTTATGGATGTATGGATGTATGGATTTATGGATGTATGGGTTGATGGATGTATGGATGTATGGATGCATGTACTTGTGAATGTATGGATATACGGTTGTATGAGTGCATGGATATGTCGATATATGGATGATCGAATGTATTGATGTACGGATGTATGGTTGTTTGTATGTATGGGTGGATGAACGGATGGATGGTTGGTTGGGTGTGTGCATGAATGTATGTATGTATGGACGGCTGTGTGTGTGGCTGGCAGGGTATATGGATGGATGTATGTATGGGCGTACGTATGTTTGCATGTATGTATGTTTGTATGTATGGATGTATGTACGGACTAACGTACAGATGTATGTATGGATGTATGTGTGTGTACAAGTGCGGTTGTATGGGTGCATGGGTGCATGGATGGTTGGCAGTATAGATGGATGGATATATGAATGTATGGAT
>NW_016960418.1:0-778 GCF_001483705.2 Eufriesea mexicana
TGAGTTAGGATACGTTTGGTTAGGTTAAGTTTTCTAGAGTTTTGTTTGGACATATTTGTAACGCGCGGTATACACTGTTGTTCGGTGCACTTCTGCGCCCTACTGCGAGATAGTATAACCTGATTGGCTCTGTGGAGGCTAGCAATTGTAGTCCCGGCACGTTAGATTGAGTTAAGCTGCGTACGGTTATATTACGGTTAGTTATTTTAAGACAGTGTAAACAGTGTAACTTCGACTATTGTGCTATGCACAACCGATCTATGGATTTCTGCGCTCTATACCCCTCTATTATGTGATACTTCGACCTGGAGATGCCTGCAATGGTGGTCGCGACAGATTCGGTTGTGTTAGGCTGAGTCCAGTTACGTTTGTCTATTTTACGTTTGGCTAGGTTCGGAGAGGTTAGCTGAGACTTTTGTGCTATACCCTGCTGCTCGGTGGATTTCTGCGCTCTACTGTGCTCTAATACGCCCTGCTTTGCTCTGGGTATCCCGACAATAGTGGTCTGGACTCGTTAGGTTGAGTTATGCTACGTTTCGTTAGTCCACCGTGCTATGGGATCGGCTTCGATGGCTTTGACTTTCGTGTTACAAACTGCTTTTCGCTGGAATTGTATGCTATACTGTGCTCTAATATGTTCTGCATTGCTCTGGGGAGGTCAGCAATGGCGGTCTAGGCACGCTAGGTTGAGAAGTATTTCGTATGGTTATGCTACGTTTGGTTCGGTTAGGATAGGTCAGCTTTGAATTTTGTGCCGTGCACCTCAATCCGTTGGATT
>NW_016960419.1:0-476 GCF_001483705.2 Eufriesea mexicana
AGTGGTATCGTCATGTTAGGTTCAGTTTGGCCACGTTTGGATATGTTACGCTTCGCTAGGTTATGATATGCTACTATGACTTTTTTGCCTTACTCTGCTATTCCTTGAGTTTCTGTGGTCTTCTTCGCTCTACTGCATTCTGCTTGGCCCTGTGGAGGCCAGGAGCAGCGATCGTGGCACGTCATATTGAGTTATGCTATGTTCTGTCACGTTAGAGTAGGGCCTGGTTTGGTTAGAATATCTGCGACCTTTGTGCTATTCTCTGCAACGCGGTGGATTTCTGCGCTCTGTTGTGCTCTATCATATTGTACTTGGATCTGGGGTGGCCACCAATAGTGTTCTCGGCAAGTTAGGTTGAGCTATGTTGCGTTTGGATTTGTTACGTCTGGTGAGGTTAGGACAGGATAGCCTAGACTATTGCACTGCACAAGGCTATCGGCGGGTTTCTGCGATCTACTGTGCTCTTGCACATTCTG
>NW_016960420.1:0-544 GCF_001483705.2 Eufriesea mexicana
TGACTATAGCGCTTTACACTGCTATTCGGTGGAGCCCTGCGCTCTACTGTGCTCTAATGTGACCTGCTTTGCTCTGTGGATGCAAGCAATAGAGGTCTCGGCTCGTTATGCTTTGCTATTCTACGTTCGGGTAGATTAGGCCTGACTCGGTTAGGTTAAAATATCTTCGACTCTTGTGCTGTACACAGTTATTTGGAGGCCTTCTATGCTGCACTGTGCTCTACTATATTCTGCTTGGCCCTGGGGAGTCCAGCAATAGTGGCCGCGGCTCGATATGTTGAGTTAGGCTTCGTTTGGTCAGGTTACATTGCTATGGGGTAGAACCGGATGGCCTTGGCTTCTCTCCTATACACTGCGGTTCTATTTGTTTCTGCGCTCTAATCTCCTCTAATATGTTTTGCTTGCCTCAGCGGAGGGCAGCAATAGACGTCTCGGAACGATAGGAAGAGATAAGTTGCGTTTGGTTAACCAACGTTTCGTCAGGTTAGGACAACGTAACTTTGATATTAACGCTATATACTGCTCAACGGTGGACTCCTGCGCT
>NW_016960421.1:0-426 GCF_001483705.2 Eufriesea mexicana
TCGCAGGATTGTGTTTTGCTACAAATGGCTCGGCTAGTTATGGACAGGTTTGGATAGGGTGGCTTTGACCTTTTTGCTTTACACTGCTATTCGGTCGATACCTGCGCTCTGCGTTACTCTACTACTATCTGCTTGTCTCAGGGGATGGCAACAATAGTGGACGTGGCACGTTTGGCTTAGCTTGGTTACGTTTGGTTAGGATGGGTTCGGTTAATTTCAGTCAGGATGGCTTGGACTTTTGTGCTACACACTGCTATTCTGTTGATTCCTGCCCCCTGCTGTGCTCTACAATAATCTGCTTGGCCCTGGGGAGGCCGGCAATTGTGCTCTCGGCACTATTTTAGTTATGTTACGTTTGATTAAGCTACTTTGATCACGTATGTATAGGGTGTCCTTCACCTTTGCGCTACACACTGCAATTTGTTG
>NW_016960422.1:0-497 GCF_001483705.2 Eufriesea mexicana
GTATTTATGGTTGTATGTAAGGATGTGTGTATGGATGTATGTATGGACGAATGTATGGATGTATTTATGGTTGTATGTAATGATGTGTGTATGGATGTATGTATGGGTGTTTATATGTATGTATTTATGGATGTATGTGTGGATGTATGTATGGATGTATGGATCTATGTATGTATGGATGTGTGTATGGTTGTATGTATGGATGTATGGATGTACGTATAGATGTATGTATGAATGGACGGTTGTATGGTTGGACGGTTTTATGGATGTACGTATGTGTGGATGTATGGATGTATGGATGGATGTATGAATGGATGGACGGATGTTTGGAAGTATGCGTGTATTGGTGTATGTACGGATGTATATATGGATGCGCGGATGTTTGTATGTATGGCTGCATGGATCGGTGGATGTATGCCAGGTTGGACCTATGCATGGATGGGTGTATGGAAGGATGGAAGTACGGTTGGATGTATTTATGGATGGATGGCTGTATG
>NW_016960423.1:0-443 GCF_001483705.2 Eufriesea mexicana
AAGAGAAATCCGAACCTAACCCAAAGTGATGTAGCCTAACCAAACGTAGCCTAACTCAAATTAACGACCTGAGACTCCTCATACAGGCCTCCCGAGAGTAGAGGAGAGTGTACTAGAATAATGTTGCGCGCAGAAACCCATCAAATAGCAGTCTATAGCGCATAGGAAGTTCTATCCTATAGTAACATATCCAAACGTAATAGAAGCAAACACAACTCAACCTAAACTGACGTGCCGAGACCACCGTTGCCGGCCAACCCCAATGACAAGCGGAATATACTGAAATGCAGTAGAGCGCGGGAAGACACCAAATTGCAGTGTAATGCACAGAAGTCAAAGATATCGCGACCTAACCTGACACATCCTAAACAAACCAAACATGAACTAACTAACCAAACGAACCGAGCCCACTATTGCAGGTCTCCCCATAGCCAAGCAGGAGA
>NW_016960424.1:0-244 GCF_001483705.2 Eufriesea mexicana
AACGAAAAGCATTCTATAGCCCACAAGTCAAAGCTAACATAACCAAACCAGCCAAATCTGACCAAACCAAGGGTAACCTATCTCGACCTAGCGTGCCGCGAGCACTGTTCCTGGTGTCCACAGAGACAAGCAAATTGTGACAGCGCACACAAGAGCGCAGAAGTCCATAGAATAGCAGTGTGTAGCACAAAAGGCAATGTTACCCTAACCTAGCACAACGAAACCAAACATAACCAAACGTAAT
>NW_016960425.1:0-265 GCF_001483705.2 Eufriesea mexicana
AGCATAACTCAACGTAACGTTCCACGTCCACTGCTGCTGGCCTCCCCAGAGACAAGCAGAATATGGTAGAGCACAGAAGACCGCGGAAATCCACCGAATAACTGTGTATAGCACGAAAGTCAATGCCAACAAACTGAACTCAACCCAGCATAGCTTAGCAAAACGTACCTTTAATCAATCTAGCGTGACGAGACCAATATTGCTGGCCTCCAGAGGTCCAAGAAGGACATACTATATCACAGTAGAGCGCACAAGCCCTCCGGAA
>NW_016960426.1:0-281 GCF_001483705.2 Eufriesea mexicana
GCAAAGGCTATAGCACTCCGAACGGATCTTTCCTCCGTACCAATGCAAGGAAGTTATCTCACCTCGAAATTAGTTGAAAACGTCAATTAAATTGAATTTTCCAGGAAGATTCTATTGCATTGCAATGCCTATACCACGCCAATAGTATCTTTCCTGCTTGTATATACGAGAAAGTTATTTCATCACCATATTAGCCGAAAATGTCAATAAAACTGAAGTGTCCAACCACAATCTTTATCATTGCAATGTCTACAGCACGCCAATAGAATCTACCCTGCTTA
>NW_016960427.1:0-539 GCF_001483705.2 Eufriesea mexicana
CAAGCAGAATGTTCAAGGTCAACGTAGACCGCAGAATTACATCGTATTGCTGTGTATAGCACAAAAGTCAATGCTTCCCTGACCGAACCCAGCTAAACGAAACAAAACCTAACGTACCATAGCTTAACCTAACGTCCGGCGACCACAATTGCTGGTCTCCCCAGAGCCAGGCAGAAAATATTAAGCGTTAGTAGAACGCAGAGATCCATAGGATCGCATTGTATATCAGAAAAGTCGAAGATATCCCGACGTAACCTGTCGTAACCTAACCCAACCAAACGTCGCATAACTCAACCTAACGTGCAGAGACGACTATTTCTGTCTTCCCCAGATCAAAGCATGTAGAACGCAGAAGAATCAGAGCAAGTAGAACGCAGTAATCCTCGGCATTGGACCGTATAGCTCAAAGGCCAAACATATCCTAACCTAACATACACCCTAACATAACATAACCGAGCGTAGCTGAACACAACGTGACGTGCGAAACGCCTGGTGCTGGTCTCCCCAGGTCCAAGCGGATCACATTGCAGCAATATGGA
>NW_016960428.1:0-852 GCF_001483705.2 Eufriesea mexicana
TTGAGTTAGGTTCCATTTAGTTGGGCTATGTTCGGTTAAGTTTGATTAGGGTCACTTTGACTGTTGTGCTATAAACTGCTATTTGTGGATTTCTGCGCCCTACAGTGCTCTAATGGCTTCAGGTTCTCTCCGCGAAGACCAGCAATAGTGGTCTCGGCACTCTATGTTGGGTCAAGTTTCGTACGGTGTGGTTGGGTCAAGTTAAGTTTGGAGAGGATAACTTTAACTTTTGTACTGAACACTGCTGTTCCAATGATTACTGCGCTCTACTGAGCTACGGAATGGCCTGCATGGCTCTGGTTAGGGCAGCAATAGCTGTCTCGGCAGGCTAGGTTGAGATATGCCATATCTGGCTATGTTTGGATGGTTGTGTGATAGGTTCTGGTAGCTTTGAGTTATCTGGTACACACTGTGATTCTATGGATTTCTGCGCTATACCCTCCACTAAAGTGTTCTTCTTGGTTCTGGGGATGCCAGCATTAGTGGTCTCGGCACGTTAGACTGAGTTATGCTACGTTAGGTGAAGTCATGATAGATCGGTTTGTGTACGGGTTGCTTAGACTTTCGCGGTAAAGGCTGCTTTTCGGTGGGCTTCTGCACTCCACAGCGATCCAGTGTGTTCTGCTTGTCTCTGGGGAAGCCAGCAATAGTGGTCTCGGCACGATAGGTTGAGGTACATAACGTTTTGTTGTGTTACGATTGGTAATGTTAGGAAACAGCAGCTTTGGCTTTTGCGCTATACGCTGCTCTTCGGTGGATTTTTGGGCTCTACTTTGCTCTACTATACTCAGCTCGAAATTCGGGGTGACAGAAATAGTGCTCGTGGCACGTTAGGTTGAGTTATCTTACGTT
>NW_016960428.1:1463-2216 GCF_001483705.2 Eufriesea mexicana
GTTCAGTTACTCTACATTTCGCTTGGTTGGGCTAGGACTGATTAGGTTAGGATTTCTTTGACTTTTGTGCCATACATCGCTATTTGTTCGCTTCCTGCGCTCTACTGTGCTCTACTACTCACTGCTCAATTCTGGGGATGTCAGCAATATAGTTCGTGGCACGATAGGCTTTGTCAGGCTACGATAGGTACTATTACGCTTGGTTACGCTTGGACAGGGCAGCTTTGACCTTTGTGCTATACACTGCTACTCGGTGGATTTCTGCGCTCCACATTGTTCTACTATACTCTCCTCGACTCTTATGATGCAAGCGATGGCTCTCTTGTCACGCTAGGCTGAGTTATATTACCTTCCGTTAGGGCAGATTTGGTTAGTTTAGGACGGGACAGCCTTGACTTTTGTGCTATGCACAGTTATTCGGAGGATTTCTGCTCTCTACAGAGCCCTGCATTGCTTTGGTGAGGAAAGTAATAGCGGTCTTGGCACACAACATTGAGTTATTTTGCGCTCGGCTATGTCACGATTGGATAAGTTGGGAAAGTACAGCTTTAACTATTGCGCTATACACTGCGCTTCGCTGCACTTCTGCGCTCTACTGTGCAATAGTATATTCTGCTTGCCTCTGAGGAGGCTAGCAATGATGTACGTGGCACGTTTGGTTGATACACGTTCCGTCCGCTTGGTTATGTTAGGCTTAGTTTGGTCAAGATGGGTTTGGCTTTCTGTGCTATTCACAGCAATTCTGTGCATTCC
>NW_016960429.1:0-391 GCF_001483705.2 Eufriesea mexicana
CCTAACAACAGTCAATTGCCCTGAAGTCAAAGCTATGCTCTCCTAACCTCCCCAATCGTAACAGAAACGAATGTAACCTAACTCAACATTACGCGCCGCGATCAGAAGTGCCGGCCTCCCCAGAGCCAAACAGAACACATTAGTGGAGAGAAGAGCGCAGAAATCCATATGATCGCTGTGTACATCAGAGTAGTCAAAGCTACCCAAACCTGTCCCTAACAAGCAGGACGTAACCCAGCATAGCCTAACTCAACTTCACGTGACGAGAACGCTATTTCTGACCTCCCCAGAGTCAAGCTGGGCGTACTAGGGCACAGTAGATCTCTGGAGTTCATCAAAAACCACTGTACAGGACAATAGTTAAAGCTATCCTGACCTAACGTAGCCAAAC
>NW_016960430.1:0-697 GCF_001483705.2 Eufriesea mexicana
ATGTATGTACGGATGTATGCATGGATGTAAGTATGGTTGTCTTTGTGGATGTATGTATGGATGAATGTGTGGATGTATCTAGGGATGAATGTATGGATGTATGTATTGATGTATGTATGGATATATGGATGTATGTATGTATGTATGGATGTACGAATGTATGGATGTACGGATGTATGGGTGTATGGATGTATTCATGTATGGATGTATGTATGGATGTACGAATGTATGGATGTACGGATGTATGGGTGAATGGATGTATATGTGTATGGATGTATGAACGATGGATGTATGATTTGATGGATGTATGGATGGATAGATGTGTGGATGTATGTATGGATGTATGTATGTACGTACGTATGTATGAATGATTGTTTGGATGGATGGATGTATGGATAGATTGAGTTATGGATGGACGGATGTACGGATGTTTGGATGTATGGATGTATGGATGTATGGAAGTATGGGTGTATGGATGGATGTATGTATGGGTGGATGTGTGTGGATGGCAGGATATGTGGATGGATGGATGTATTGATGTACAGATGTATGAATGGAAGTGTGTAAGGATGCATGGATGTGTGTATGGATGTTTGTGTGGACGTACGCATTGATGTATGTATGGAAGTATGTACGGATGTATGCATGGATGTAAGTATGGTTGTTTTTGTGGATGTATGTGTGGATGTATGTGTGG
>NW_016960431.1:0-210 GCF_001483705.2 Eufriesea mexicana
GGTGAATAGATCGCCTAACGCCTTCAGTCCAATGGCAAGTACAGCCATCTACTTGCCAGCGAACAGGTATATTCAAAATACATAACCTGTTATAGCTTGGTGAATACATCGCCTAACGTCATCAGTCCAATGGCAAGTACAGTCATCTACTTGCCAGAGAATAGGTCTAGTCAAAATCTATAATTCGTTATAGCTTGGTGAGTAGGTCGC
>NW_016960431.1:239-607 GCF_001483705.2 Eufriesea mexicana
CCAGAGAACAGGTCTATTCAAAATCTATAATCCGTTATAGCTTGGTGAATAGATCGCCAAACGCCTTCAAATCAATGGCAAGTACAGACATCTATATGCCAGAAAATAGGTCTATTCAAAATCTATAACCTGTTATAGCTTGGTGAATAGATCGCCTAACGCCTTCAATCCAATGCCTAGTGCATCCATCTACTTGATAGAGAAGAGGTATATTCGAAATCTATAGCTTGTTACAGCTTGGCGAATAGATCGCCTAACGTCATCAGTCCAATGGCAAGTACAGTCATCTACTTGCCGGAGAATAGGTCTATTCAAAGTCTATAATCGGTTATAGCTTGGTGAATAGGTCGCCTTACGCCTTCAACCAA
>NW_016960432.1:0-561 GCF_001483705.2 Eufriesea mexicana
CCAATGACATTCGGGACAGATGTATTTGTTGGTGATATGAAAACTGAGTAATGTGGACGGGTTGGACAGATAAAATTAGATAGAATAAAATTACGTTCGGTGATATTTTCTTATGACAAGATACGCAGAATATAACAGGATTGAACGGTATATTGTGTTTCTGATCTGCATAAATGTTGATATCAGTGGTCAACGTCAATGATTAGCACTAATGGTTTAAGTTTCAGAAAGATGAAGCTGAAGTAATGAAAACGGTGAAGTTCAGTGGATAATAAGAGATGCCAAGATAAAGAAATTCATTATGGTGTCCATTGAGAAGAATTCACTAATATCTGTGACCTCTTGCAAGACTGCCTATGATATCTGGGAGGAACTATATCTGGTAATTTACAACGTAAATTTATTATAAAATTGAAAAAATTAATAAGTCATTGACTATTACTCGAACTTGTAACATATTTTTGTTAAAATATTTCTATAATTTACAAAAAGTTTATAAATTTTTACATTGATTGTCAATAACAATTTGTTCAGAACAAAATTTACAAGAACAGTGAAAAA
>NW_016960433.1:0-4380 GCF_001483705.2 Eufriesea mexicana
AATATTTCGTGCACTGTAGAGCGCAGAAATGCACATAATAGCAGACTATAGCATTAAAATCAATGCTATCCTCTCCTAACATAACCAACGGTAACATAACCAAACGTAACATAGTTCAACTTAAGGTCACAGGACCACTAACGCTGGCCTCCACAAAGCCAAGCAGAACACACTAGTGGTGAGCGGAACGCAGAAATCCATGGAATAGCTGTGTACATCAGAAAAGTTATAGCTGCCAAAAGCTAACGGAAACAAGCACAAGATTACCAAACATAGCCTAACTCAGTCTAACGTACCGAGACCGCTATTGCTGGCCACTGCAGAGCCAAGCAGCACATACTAAAGCACATTGGAAGGCAGAAATCCACCGAACAGCAGTGTGCAGCACAAAAGATAAAGCTATGCAGATAAAACATTGCCTAACCCAACCTAACCGAACTTAACATGACTCAACGTAACGTGCCGAGAACAATATTGCTGGCCCTTCCGGAGCCAAGCTGAAGACATCAGAATACTCTAGGGCACAAACACGCAACTGATAGCAATCTATTGCACTAAAGTCAAAGCCATCATCTCCTAACCTAACCAAGGGTAACACAACCCAACGTATCCTAACTCAACCTAACCTGCTGCGACCACTACTGCTCGCCGCCCCAGAGCCAAGACGAACACATTAGTGGAGAGTAGAACGCAAAGATACATAGAATGGCAGTGTATATCACAAGGACGGAGCTACACAGTCCTAACCCAATCAAACAGGACATAACGAAACATAGCCTAACTCAACCTTACGTACAGAAACCGCTATTACTGCCTTCCCCAAAGCCTAGTAGGACATATTAGGGCACAGGAGAGCGCAGAAATCCAACGTATGGCCGCGTACAGGACGAGAGTATGTAGGACACTAACCAAGCTTAGCCTAATCCAACCTAACCGAACGTAACCTGACACAACGTAAAGTGCCGAGACCACTACTGTTCGCCATCGCAGAGCCATGCTGAAAATAATAGAGCGCCCTAGGGCGCAAAAATCCGCATAATAGCAGACTATAGCCCTATAGTCAAAGCTATCCTCTCCTAGCCTAACCAACATAAACATAACCAAATATATCAAAACAATGCCTGACGTGCCGCCACCACTATTGCCGATCTCCACAGAGCCAAGCAGAACAAATTAGTTGAGAGTATGACGCAGAAATCCATAGAACCGCTGTGTGTGTCAGAAGAGCCGAAGCTACCTAAGCCTCACCCAAGCAAACGGAACATAACCAAACATAGCGCATCTCAGCCTAAGGTGCCCAGAAGGCTACTGCTGCCCTCCCCAGAGCCAAGCAGGACATAGTAGAGCACAGTAGACCGCACAAATGCATAGGAAAGTAGTGCTCAGCACAAAAGTTAAAGCTGTCCTGACCAAAATTAGACTAACCCCGCCTAACCGCACCTAACCCGTCTCAACATAACGTGCCGAGGCCGCTATTGGTAGCCATCCCAGTGCAAATCTGCAAACATTAGAGCAATGCAGGGCGCATGAGTCCGCCTAATAGCCGGCTATAGCACTAAAGTCAAATATATCCTCTTCTAACCTAACCGATCGTAACATAACCAAACGCACCCTAACTCACACTAACATGTCGCGATCACAATTGTTGGCCTCCCCAGAGCCATGGAGAACACGTCAGTGGAGAGTAGATCGCGGAAATCCAAAGAACCGCAGTGTACATCAGAAAAGTCAAAGCTACGTAAGTCTAACCCAAACCAACAGGACATACCCAAACAAAGTCTAACTTAACGTAACGTCCCGAATTCTCTATCGTCCCCCCCCCCCTAGAGACAAGCAAGACATATTAGAGCACAGTAGAGCGAAAAGATCCGCCGAAAAACAGTGTACAGCGCAAAAGCTAGAGCTATCCTAACCAGACATATCAAAACCCGGCCTAACCGAACGTAACCTGTCTCAAGCTAACGTGCCGAGGCCGCTATTGGTGGCCTTCCGAGACCAAAGCCAAAAATGTCAGAGCACCGTAGCACGCAAAATCCACCTACTAACAGACTAGAGCAGGAAAGTCAAAGCTGTCCTCTCCTAACCTAACCGGTAATGACACAGCTGTACCTAACACGCCGCGATCACTATTGCTGGCCTCCCCAGTGCAAAGTAGAACCCATCTGCGGTGAGTAGAACGCAGAAATCCATAAAACCGTAGTATATGTCAGAAAAGTCGGAGATACACACGCCTAACCCAAACAAACAGAACATAAACAAACTTTGCGTCACTTAACGTAACGTTCCGAGACAACTATTGCTGCCCTCCCGAGAGCACAGCAGGACATGCTAGAGCACAATAGATCTCACAATTCCACCGAATTGCAGTGTACAGCACAAAGGTTGAAGCTACCCTAACCAAACATAGCCTTGCCCAACTTGACCGAACGCAACCTAACTCAACATAATGTGGCGATACCACTATTCCTGCCATTCCATAGCCAAGCAGGGCACACCAGAGAAGAGTAGAACGGTGAAATCTACCTAATAGCAGCGTAAAGAACAAAAGTTATAGCTACACTAGCCAAACCCAGCTTAACCCAACTTAACCGAACGTAACCTGACACAGCATGACGTGCCGAGACTACTATCGCTTGCCTTCCCAGAGCAAATCTGAAAACATTAGAGCACTGTAGGGTGCGAAATTCCGCCTAATATCAGACTATAGCAGTAAAGTCGAAACTGCCAGCTCCGAACTTATCCAAACATAACATAACCAAACGTAACCTAACTCACATTGGCGTGCCGCGATCAGAATTGCTGGTCTTCCCAGACATAAGCGGAACACAACACTGGAGAGTAGAACGCAGAAATTCAATGAATCGCAGTCTATATCAGGAAAGTCATTGCTACCGAATCCCAACCCATACCAACAGAGCACAGTCAAACGTAGCCTAACACAACCGAACGTGCCGAGGCAGCCATTGCAGCCCTGCCGTGAGCCAAGAAGGACATTCTAGAGGAGAAACAGAGGTCGTGGCGCGATAGGTTTAGTTATGCTACGTGCGGTTATGTTAGGTTCGGTTACGCTTGGCTAGCTTCGGCTACGTTTGGTTACCATATTTCTGACTTTCGTGCTTTACACTGCTATTCTATGGACCTCTGCTTTCTACTCACCTCTAGTGTGCCCCGTTTGGCGATGGGGAGGCCATTAATTGCGGGCCGGGACCGTTAGGTTATGATTGGTTACGTTTGATTAGTCTTGGTTAGGTCAGGTTAGGTCTGGGTATCTCCTACTTTTTGCTGTTCAAGACTATTCGGACGATTGAAGTGTCATACAGAGCTCTGCTATACTCTGCTTAGCTCTCATGAGACCAGCAATAGCAGTCGTGGAGCGTCAGTATTTGTCACGTTACGTTTGCTTATGTTACGTTTTGGTATGTTAGGACAGGGTAGTTTGACTTTTGCGCTATACACTGCCATTCCGTGTATTTCTGCGCTCTGCAGTACGGTAATATACTCTGCTTCGCGCTGGAAAAACCGGCAATAGTGCCCTCGGCACGTTAGTTGGAGTTATGTTGCGTACGGTTAGGTAACGTTTGGTTCGGTTAGGATACGATAACATGGGCTAGTGCGCTATACACTGATATTCGGTGGAATCCTGCGCTCTCCATTGCTCTACTATGTTCTGCTCGACTCTTGGAAGACCAGACATAGCGGTCGTGGCACGATACGCTTTCTTCTGTTACGCTTGGCTTGGTTAGGTTAGACTACGTTTGGTTAGTATGGCTCTGAATTTTTTGCTATACACAGCTATTCGGACTATGTCGCGTTCGGTTATATTTCGTTTGCATGGGTTAGGATACGATAGCTTTGACTTTTGTGCTATACACTGCTATTCGGTGTATTTCTGCGCTCTACATTACTCTACTATGCTCTGCCCGACTCCCGGGATGGGAGCAATAGTGCCCGTGGCACGTAAGGTTTATATAGATTACGATTCGTTAGGTTAGGATAGGTAATGTTTGATAAGTGTAGCTTTGTTTGCCGTGATATGCACAGCTATTCGCTGGATTCCTGCGATCGACTGTGCTCTACTATAATTTGCTAGACCCCGGGGAGGCCAGCAATAGAGGTCTCGTCTCGCTACGTTTAGATATTCTACTTTTGGTTTGGTTACGTTTGCTCTGGTTAGGTTTGTGTAGCTTCGATTTTTCCGCCGTACACTGCGATTCTATGGATTTCTGAGCTCAATTACACACTACTATGTCGGCCTGTCTCTGTGGATGCCAAGAATAGTGTTCGCTGCACGTTGAGTTTAGTTACCCTACGTTTGGATAGGTTAAGTTAGGTGTGAATGGGTCAGGACAACTTTACTTTTGTACTGTACATTGCTATTTG
>NW_016960434.1:0-884 GCF_001483705.2 Eufriesea mexicana
ATTTTACTGACATTTTCGACTAATTCCGTGGTGAGCTACCTTCCTAGCATAGGTAAGGAAGAACGATACTTTTGGCGTCCCATGTCCATTGCAATGATATAGATTGTGGACGGAAAATACAGTTTTGTTGACATTTTCGACTAATATCATGGTGACCTAACTTCCTTGCATAAATAAGGGGGAAAGATACTGTTGGCGACCTGTAGCCTTCGCAATGCTATGGACTCTGGCAGGAAAATTCAATGTTACTGACATTTTAGGCTAACATCGTGGTGGGCCAACTTTGTTGCATAAATAAGGGCGAATAATTCAATTGGCATGCTATAGCCGTCGCAGTGCTGTAGAATATGGCTGGAAGATCCAATTTTATTGACATTTTCGACTGATATCATGGTGAGCTGTTTTCTTGCATAAATAAGGAGGAAGGATTAAATTGGCGCGCTGTAGCCGTCGCAATGCTATAGAATCTGCCTGGAAAATTCAATTTTACTGACATTTTCGACTAATACCTTGGTGAGCTAACTTTCTTGCATTGGTAAGGAGGAAAGATACTTCTGGCGTGCTATATCCACTGCAATACTGTAGTATCTGGCTGGAAAATCCAATTCTATTGAAGGTTTCGGCTAATATCGTGCGGAGCTATCTTTTTTGCGTAACTAAGGATGGTTGATTCTATTGGCGTGCTATAGCCATTGCATTGCTATAGTGTCCGGCTGGAAAATTCACTTTTATTAACATTTACGACTAATATCGAGGTAAGCTAACTTTCTTGCATAAATAAGCAGAAAAGATTCGGTTGGCGTGCTATAGGCATTGCAATGCTGCAGAATGTTGCTCGAAAATTCAATTTTACTGACATTTTCGACTGATATCGTGGTGAGCTA
>NW_016960435.1:0-504 GCF_001483705.2 Eufriesea mexicana
CAGATTATACTGCAATGCTGTGGCTACAGCAAACCATTAGAACCTTACCTCGTTGTTTACGCATAAAAGAATGCTCACCACAATATTTGTCGAAAATGTCAATTGAATTGAACTTTTCAGGCAGATTCTACTGCAATGCAATGGCTATAGCAATCCAATTGAATATTCCCAACTTATTTACGCAGAAAGACGTGCTCACCGTAATATTAGACGAAAATGTCAATAAGATTGAGCTTTCCGGGCAGTATCTAATGCAATGCAATGTCTACAGCAAACCAATGGAATCTTCCCCCCTTATTTGTTCAGAAAAGCTTTCTCAACAAGATATTAGTCGAAAATGTCAATAAAATTGAACTTATCAGACAGATTCTATTGCAATGCAATAGCTACATCAATGCAATAGCTACCGCAATCGAAAACAATCTTACCACGTTATTTGCACATAAAAGCCTGCTCAACTCAATATTTGTCGAAAATGTCAATAAAATTGAACTTTCCAGCCAG
>NW_016960436.1:0-545 GCF_001483705.2 Eufriesea mexicana
TGTAGCACAAAATTCATAGCTATACCAGCCTAACCCAACGTAATCTGACCTAACCAAACGTAACCTGAGTCAACCTAACCACCCGTGACCTCTATCGCTGGCCTCCCCAGAGTCATGCAGAACATGCTAGGGAAGAGTAGAGCACAGAAATACATGGAAGCGAGGTGTGCAGCAGAAACGTCAAAGATATTGAGACCTAACGCAAACAAACGTAACCTAGATTAAGGTAGCCGATCACAACATAACATGCCGCGACCAGGGTTGCTGGCCTCCAAGGGGCCCAGCATATTATAGCCGAGCATATTAGAGGGCAGGGATCCACCGAAAAACTATGTCTAGCGCGAAAGTCATAGCTATCCAAATCAAACATAGCCTAACTTGCCATAACAGAACGTAAACTAACTCAACCTGACGTGCCACGAACACTATTGCTGCCCATCCCACCCCATCGCCGAGCAGGACATCTTAGAAGAGAGTAGAGTGCAGAAATCCACCGAATAGCAGAGCCCAGAACATAAGGCAAAGATATTCAAACCTAGCCTGAC
>NW_016960437.1:0-1349 GCF_001483705.2 Eufriesea mexicana
CAGGTGCTGGTTGTGCAGTACAAGGCGCAGATGTCGACCGAGTGGCGGTGTAATGCACGAAGGAAAAGCCATACCCACAAAACTTAACCAAGCCGTATCTGACCAAACGAAACCTAACACAACCAATGTGCCAGGGCCACCATTGCTGGCCAACCGACACACGGGCAGAAGCTAGTAGAGCAATGCAGAGCGCAGATGTCGACGGAATGGCAGTGTATAGCACAGAAGTCACTGCTACATTAACCAAACCTAACCTAATCTAGCCAGGCCAAACGCAACCTATCTCAAACGAACGCGCCGAGACCGCTATTGCTGTCCTTCCCAGATCCAAGCAGAACATATTAGGCCACAGTGGAGCGCAGAGATCGACAGTATAGCAGCGTATGGCACGAAAGTCGAAGGTGCCCCGTCCTAACCAAGCCAAACGTAACGTAAACGAACGTAACATAAGTCTGCCTAACGTGCCGAGACCAATATTGCTGGCCTCCGCAGAGCCAAGCAGTATACACTAGAGCACAGCTGGACGCAGAAGGCCACCAGATAGCAGTGTGTAGCAAAAAAGTCAAAGATATCCGTACCTAACCTGATCAATCCTAGCCCAAACAAACGTAGAATAGCTACACCGAATGATACGAGACCTATATCTCTTGCCTCCTCAAAGCCTTGCATATCACATTATACCACAGTAGAGTGCAGAGATCCACCGAATGGAAATGTGCGACACAAAAGTCAATGCCATCCCAATGAAACCTAACCAAACCTAACCTAACCGAACGTAACCAAACTCACCCTACCAGGTTGGGTTATGTTATTTTTGGCCGTGCTACGCTTGGTTACGTGAGGCCCAGATAGCTTTGTCTTTTCTGCTGTGCACTGCTATTCGGTGGAATTCTGCACCCTACTGTGACCTAGTTTTCCCTGCTTTGCTCTGGGAATTCCAGAATGGTTGGCCGCGGTGCCTTAGGGTGGCATAGGTTACGTTTCGTTAGGTTAGGTTTGTTTGGGTTAGGTTGAGATACCTTTGCCCTTCGTGAAATGCAATGACATTCTATGGACGTCAGCGCTCTGTTCTCCACTAATATGCCTGGTTGACGAGGGGGCGGCCAGCAACAGTTCTCCCGGCACGTTAGGTCGTGGTGGGATACGTTTGGTTAAGTTGCGTTAGCTTCGGTAAGGTTTGGATGACTTCGACTTTTCTTCTAGACACAGCGATTCAAGGGACATATGCACCCGACACTCATCTATTATGCTCTGCTTGACTCTGTGGAGCCCAGCAATACTTGTCGCGACATGTTAGGTTCAGTTGGATTACGTTTGGTTTCGTTAGGTGTCATTGGGTTAGGTTTGGA
>NW_016960438.1:0-232 GCF_001483705.2 Eufriesea mexicana
TAACCTAACCTAACCTAACATAACCTAACCCGACCTATCCAAACTTAACCTAGCAAAACCTAACCTAACCCATCCTTACCCAACCCGACTTAGCCTAGCCTAACCTAACCTACCCGAACCTAACCTAACATAACGTAACCTAACCTAAGCTAACATAACCTAAATTAACGTAACCTAACCAAACATAGCCTAGCCTTGCCTAACCTAACCGATCCCAACCCAACCGAACCCA
>NW_016960439.1:0-239 GCF_001483705.2 Eufriesea mexicana
TACATCCCTACATATATACATCCATACATCCATACATACGTGCATCCATCCATACATCCATACGTATATAAATCCTTACATCCATACATCCGTACATTCGTCCATACGTACCTCTATCCATTCACAATTACACCCATCCATACATCCATCGATCCTTACATCCTTCCATCCATACCTCCATCCACCAATCCTTCCATCCTTCCATGCATCCATACACACGTCAATACAAAAAACCATAG
>NW_016960440.1:0-793 GCF_001483705.2 Eufriesea mexicana
CAGGTTATGAATTTTTAATAGACTTATTCTATGGTAAGTAGATGGCTATACCTGTCATTGCGTTGAGAACGCTAGGTGATCTAGTCATAAAATTATAGTAAGTTATAAACATTGAATAGACCTATTCTATGGTGAGTAGATGGCTATACCTACCATTGGATTGAGAACGTTAAGTGATCTATTCATGAAATCATGGTAGGTTATAGATTTTGAATAGAATTATTCTATGGTAAGTAGATGGCTATACGTACCATTGGATTGAGAACGTTAGGTGATCTATTCATCGAGTTATGACAGGTTATGAATTTTTAATAGTCTTATTCTATGTTAAGTAGATGGCTTTACCAACCATTGGATTGAGAACGTTATGTGATCTATTCATCAAACTATAGCAGGATATTGATTTTGAATAGGCTTAATCTATTGTAAGAAGATGGCTATACCTATCATTGTATTGAGATCGTTAAGTGATCTATTCATTGAGTCATAACAGGTTATGAATTTTTAATTGACTTATTCGATGGTAAGTAGGTGGTTATACCTATCTTTGCATTGAGAACGTTAGGTGATCTCTTCATCAAACTATAGTCAGTTATAGATTTTGATTAGACCTATTCTATGGTTAGTAGGTGGCTATACCTACCATTGTGTTGAACAGTTATAGATTTTGATTAGCCCTATTCTATGGTTAGTAGGTGGCTATACCTACCATTGTGTTGAGAAAGTTAGTTGGCCTATTCATCAAATTTTAGCAGGTTATAGATTTTGAATAGACTTATCCTATGGTAAGTGG
>NW_016960441.1:0-256 GCF_001483705.2 Eufriesea mexicana
TTTCCAGCCAGATTCTATAGTATTGAAATGGCTATAGCACGCCAATAGAATCTCTCCTCCTTATTTATGCATGAAAGTTATCTCACCACGATAATAGACGAAACTGTCAATAGTATTGAACTTTCCAGCCAGACTCTATAACATTGCAAACCCTTTAGCACGCCAATATTATCTTTCCTTCTTACCTACCCATGGAAGTTTGCTCATCACGAAATTAGTCGAAAATGTCAATAAAATTGAACTTTCCAGCCAGTTT
>NW_016960442.1:0-288 GCF_001483705.2 Eufriesea mexicana
GCCAGCTATGGCCATTACAATACTATATAGTCTGTCGGGATAATTATATTTTATTTACATTTTAGACTAATATCGTCGTGAGCTAGATCTCGTGCATAAATAAGGAGGTAAGATTATATTGGCCAGCTATAGCCATTGCAATTCTATAGTATGTGGATTGAAAATTCAATTTTATTGACATTTTCGGCTAATATCGTGGTGAGCAAACTTTCTTTTATAAATAAGGAGGAAAGAATATATTGTCGTGCTATAGCCATTGCAATTTTGTAGTGTCTGGATGGAAAATTC
>NW_016960443.1:0-964 GCF_001483705.2 Eufriesea mexicana
TCGAAAATGTTAATAAAATAGAATTTTCCAGTATGATTCTATAGCATTGCAATGCCTGTAGCATGCCAAAAGCGTCTTCCTACTATACTTATGCCAGGAAGCAAGCTCACCACGATATTAGTCGAAAATGTCAATAAAAATGAATTTCCCATCCAGATTCTATAGCATTGCAATGACAACAGCACGCCAATAGAATCTTCCCTCCTTACTTATACAAGGAAGTTGGCTCACCACGTTATTAGTCGAAAATGTCAATGAAATTGAATTTTCCAGCAAGATTCTATTCCATTGCAATGCCTATACCACGCCATTAGACCTATACCACGCCATTAGAAGCAATCCTCCTTATATATGCGAGAAAGCTAACTCACATCGTTATTAGCCGAAAATATCAATAAAATTGATTTTTCCAACCAGATTCTTTGGCATTGTAATAGCAATAGCACGCCAATAAAATCTTTCCATCTTATTTACGTAAGACAGATATCTCACCACGATAATAGTCGTAAAAGACAATAAAATTGAATTTTCCAGCCAGATTCTATAGCATTGCAAAGCCTATAGCACGACAATAAAATCTTTCCGTCTTATTTACGCAAGATAGATATCTCACCAGGATGATTGCCGAAAATGTCAATAAAATTGAGTTTTCCATCCAGATTCTATAGCATTGCAGTGGCTATAGCTCGCCAATAGAATCTTTCTTCCATGTTTATGCAGGAAAGATATCTCACCAAGATATAAGCCGAAAATGTCAATGAAATTGAATTTTCCAGCAAGATACTATAGCATTGCAATGCCTATTGCATGCCAACAGTATCTCTCCTCCTGATTTATGTAAGAAAGTTAGCTCACCAGCACATTATTATTTGTCGTAGAGGTCAGTAAAATTGATTTTTCAAGAAAGAATCTTCGGCATTGCAATGCCAATAGCACGCCAATAGCATCTTTCCGCCTTATTTAC
>NW_016960444.1:0-820 GCF_001483705.2 Eufriesea mexicana
ACGCAATTGCCAGGACGCCCCCGCGACGCAACCGCAGTACACTCCCGGCGCGAAGGGAAGTCGTACCCGAAACGACCATGTCCATGCGCGCGAGAGGGGTGGATTACAGGCAGGCGCGCGCGGGCACACACACACACACACACACAACACGCATATCACCGCATCGCAACGCAAGCATATCCTGCAGACGCCGTGCGACCATCACGCAACGCCGCGCGCCCGGTCCAAGGTCTCTCGAAATGACGAGCCCCCACACGCCTGCTTGTGGGCACCCTGACCTAGGTTACAACGGGAGAGAAAGACGGTCTCCCCGGACGTAGGTACATGATCGCTCGCGAAGGCGGTGGTCTAACGTGTTGACACATCCGGCAGTGCGCGCGCCGCACTCCGACGCCTCTCTCCGGCTACGCGCTTGCAGCCTCCGCCGCCCTACGCATGAGGAGCACGCGCCACGCTCGAAGGCTCTCTCCGCGGGCTCCTTCTGTAACACAACCGCCCCGCAGAAGCAGGCTACCGCACGCCACGCACCTATGACCTCTGTCATCCGCGCCACGACGACGGAGAGTGAAATTTCCCGACCCACCACGCGACAAAGTACCCGGCGCTCGCGAAACCACGCCGCACATTCCTCCAGCGTGTGCTGCGCCGTGTCCCGCACATCCCCGCAGTGATGACACAGCGTCTTACGTTCCCGCCCGAAACGACACAGGTACTCACAGAAGCACCCGATGTTAGCACCCGCGTCAGGCGGAAAGATTGCCGGCTGCCGCTGCGCCCCCATGCATCCAGCACGGGGAGCACAGCCTCGATCGCCCGGTCC
>NW_016960445.1:0-1318 GCF_001483705.2 Eufriesea mexicana
TCCTGGCCAAACTTAGCCCAAGCTAACCTAAACGAACGTAACCTATCTCGTCAAAACGTGCAGGTACCACAGCTGCTGGCGTTCCCAGCGCCAAGGAGAACGCATAAGAGCGCTGTGGAGCGCTGGAATCCGCCAAACAGCAAAGTATAGCACACTAGTCAAAGGTACCCCCTTCTAACATAGCCAATCGTAACTTTGCCAGACGCAATCTAACACAAACTAACGGGCCGCGAACACGATTGCTGGCCTCGCCAGAGCCAAGCAGAATATACTAGTGTATAGCAGAACTCAGAAAGCCATAGAATCGCAGTGTATATCTGGAAAGCTTGAGCGACCCAAGCTTAACACACACCAAAAGTACCTAACTGAAAATAGCATAGCTAAACATAACGTGCCGCGGCCACCATTGCTAGGCTTCCCAGAGCCAAGCAGGATATAGCAGGGCAAAGTAGAGCGTAGAAATCCACAGGACATCAGTGTATACCACGAAAGCCGAATCTATCCGTACCTAACCCAAACTAACTTAACGCAACCATACGTAGCCTAACTCAGCCCAAAGTGCCGAGACCATTATTACAGGCTTCCAGATAGTCGAGCAGAGTATTGTGGAGCAGCTTAGAGTGTAGTGATCCACCGAATAGCGGTGTATAGCACAAAAGTCGAGGATATCCTAACCTAACCCGGCATAATCTAACCTAACGTAACGTTGCATAATACAATATAAAGTGCAGCGACCGCTATTGATGGCCTTCGAAGAGCCATGCAGAGCATATTAGAGCACATTGGAGCGCAGAAATCCCTCAAGTTACAGCGCGTATAGGAAAAGTCATTGCAGCATATTCCAACCAAGCCAAACGTAACACAGCAATACGGAGCATAACTCAAACTAACACGACGGGGCCGACATTACTGGCCACGACAGAGCCGAGCACAACACATTAGGTCGCAGTGGGCCGCAGAGATGCGCGGGATAGCGTTGCATGGCACAAAAGATTAAGCTACTCTGCCCATTCATAGCCAAACTTGTCGTATGCAAACGCAGCCTAAGCAAACCTAAGGCGCCGAGAACACGGCTGCAGGCATCTACAGAGCCTAGCAGAAAGTATCATAGCGCAGTAGAGCCCAGAAATCGGTGGATAGCAGTGTATAGCACAGATGTCTAAGCTATCCTATCATAATTCATCCAAACGTGACATAATCAAACGCAACATAACTCAGCATAACGTGCCGGGAGCACCACTGCTGGCCTCCCCAGAGGCAAGCAGAGTATACTAGAGCTATGTGGCCCGCAGAAATCCAACGAATATCAGTGTACAAC
>NW_016960446.1:0-255 GCF_001483705.2 Eufriesea mexicana
TGCGGCGGAAGCGGCAACCAGCGGTCACAGCGGTCTCTACTTGGTGCAGCCGCAAGCGGCTAGAACTGTCGGCCGAGAAGGCGGAGATGCTGTTGGTGAAGGCGAAGCTCGATGCCGGACGACCACCAACAATCCGTATCAACGGGAAAAGCATCAGGATGCGCCCATCGTTCAAATACCTGGGCGTTCATTTTGAGCGCGGCCTGAGGATCGAGAAGCACGTGCAAGAAACAGCGCACAAGTGCAGAAGAATGT
>NW_016960447.1:0-893 GCF_001483705.2 Eufriesea mexicana
CGGCCACTATTGCTGGAATACCAGGGCCAAGCGGAATATAGTAGAGCACAGTAGAGCGCAGAAGTGCACCGAATAAATGTCTATACCATGAGAGTCGAAGCTATCCAAACATAACCCAAGCAAACACATCCTAACCTGGCGTAGCCCAACTCAACCGAACGTGCCGGGAAAACCCTTACTGGCCTCCTCAGAGTCGAGCAGACTATAGTAGAGCAGTGCAGAGCGTAGATATCCACCGCATAGCTGTGTAGAGCACAAAAGTCATAGCTATCCTGGCCTAACGAAACAAAGCTTAACCCAACCAAACGTAACCGTTCGCAACCTAGCGTGCCTAGGCAACTATTACTGGACACACAATAGCCAATCAGGGCATATAAGTGGAGGGTAGGGCACAGAGGTCCATGGAATGGCAGTATATAGCACGAAAGTCTGGAAAATCCTAACCTAACACAGACAAAGCTAACCTAACGAAACGCAGCTTAACACAACGTAACGCGCCGAGGTACCTATTTATGGAATTCCCTGAGCGAAGCTGGGAATATTAGATCGCAGTAGGATGCAGAAATCCAACGTATAGAAGTGTACAGAACAAAGGACGTAGCTACCCTATTCTAACATATCCAAGCATAACGTAACCAAACGCAGCCTATCTCAATCTAACGTGCCAAGACCACTGTTTCTGTGCTCTCCAGCACCAAGCAGAGAATACTAGTGCACAGTAGAGCGCGGATATCCAACGAATAGCAGTGTGTAGCACAAAAGTTAAAGACATCCCGACCAAACATAACTAAACCTAACCTAACCGAACGTAACAACCCAACCGAACGTGCCACGAGACCTATTGCTGTCCTCCCCAGAGACAAGCAGATGTTAGTAGAACAACGCAGTGTACA
>NW_016960448.1:0-698 GCF_001483705.2 Eufriesea mexicana
CAAGTAGATGGCTGTACTTGCCATTGGAATGAAGGCGTTAGACGATCTATTCACAAAGATATTTCAGGTTATAGGTTCTGAAAAGACCAATTCTCTGGAAACTAGGTGGCTGTACTTGCCATTGGATTGACGGCGTTAGGCGATGTATTCACCAGGCAATAACAGATTATCGATCTTCAATATACCTATCCTCTGGCAAGTAGATGGCTGTACTTGCCATTGGATTGAAGGCGTTAGGCGATCTATTCACCAAGCTATAACAGATTATAGATTTTGAAAAACTATTTTCTGGCAAGTAGATGTCTGTACTTGCGATTGTATTGTTGGCGGTAGGCGAACTACTCAGCAAGCAATAACAGACAAAAGATTTTGAATAGACCTATTCTGTGGCATGTAGATGGCTGTTCTAGCTATTGGATTGAAGGCGTTATGCGATCTCTTCACCAAGCTATGACAGGTAATTGATTTTGGATAGACCTATTCTCTGGCAAGTACATGTCTGTTCTTGCCATTGAATTGATGGCGTTAGGCGATCTATTCACCAAGCTATAAGGGATTATATATTTTGATCAGACCTATTCTCTCGGAAGTAGATGACTGTACTTGCCATTGTATTGAAGGCGTTAGGCGGTCTGTTCACCATGCTATAACATGTTATAGATTTTGAATAGACCTATTTTCTGGCCAGTGGATGTCTG
>NW_016960449.1:0-1468 GCF_001483705.2 Eufriesea mexicana
AGAGGGGTCCGCTTGTGTTCCGTATGTTTATGTTTGGAATGGGTAACTGTGACTATTGTTCTATGCACTGTGATTCTATGGATTTCTGCGCTCTACTCTCCTCTAATGTCTTCTACTTCGCTCTGAGGAGGGCAGAAATAATGCTCTCGGCAGGTCACGGTGATTTAGGTTATATCTGGTTACGTTATGTTTGGTTAGGATAGGATAGGGCAGCTATGACTTGTGTGCTGTACACTGCTGTGCGGTTAATTTCTGCGCTCCACTGTGCTGTAGAGCGTTCTTCTTCGCCCCACGGAGGCCAGCAATTGTGGTCGCGGAATGTTTGTTTGAGTTATGTTACGCTTGGATTTGTTCAGGTAGGTTAAATTTGGTTAGGGTAATTATGACTTATGTGCTCAACACAGACCATCTATGGACTTCTGCGCTCCACTGTGCTAGGCTTGTATCTGGGGACGCCAGCAGTAGTGGTTGCGGCATGTTAGTTTGGGTTATATTATGTTTGGTCAGGTTAGGTTATGTTAGGCCTGGGTATCACAGAATATTGTGCTGTGCACTGCAGTGCGGTCGATTTCTGTCTCTACTGATCTCTAATATGTTCTGCTTGGCTCCGGAGGGGCCGGCAATATTTATCTCGGCACGCTGCGCTGTGTTATGTTACGCTTGGCTTGGCTAGGCTACGATAGGATTGGTTAGGATAGTTTCGACTTTTGCGCTATGCACTGCTATTCAGTTCGGTCGATATCTGCGCTATGCGCTGCCCTACGAGCATCTGCTTGTATCTGGGGTGCCAGAAATAGTGGCCGTTGCACGTTTGTTTGAGTTAGGATACATATGGTTGTATAAGGTTTAGTTAGGTTCGGATAGGATATCTGGCTTACCAGTCGTAACATAGCTTAACCCGACGTGCCGGGACCACTATTTCTGGAATCCACAAAGTCGAGGGGAGTATAGTAGAGCAATCTAGAGTACAGCAGTCCACCGAATAGCAGTGTCAAGCACAAAAGCCAGATCTGTCTTGTCCTAATTTAACCAAACGTAGCCCAACCAAGCGAAACATATCTCAACCTAACGTGCCACAACCACTATCGCTCGCCTCCCCAGGGCCAAGCTGAATGTAGTAGAGCTCCGTCGAGCGCAGAAATCTACCGAATATCGTTTTATAGCACGAAAGTCATAGCTAACCCTACCGAAGGTAACCCAACCTAAACTTACCAAACGTAACCTTACTTAACCCATCGTGCCGAGACTAATATTTCTGGCATTCCCATGGCTTAGCATAATATAGCAGAGTACAGTACAGCGCAGAAATATTCCGAATAGCAGTGCATAGCACGAAACTCTAAGATAACCGGATCAAATCTGGCCTAACATAATATATGCAAACACAGTGCAGCACAAAATATCATGACGAGAACAGTATTACTGGCCACCAAGATCCAGTCAGAGAGCATTAGAGCACATTAGAGCG
>NW_016960450.1:0-928 GCF_001483705.2 Eufriesea mexicana
GTGGATTTCTGCGCTCTACTATGACCTAGTACATTCTGTCTGTATCTGTGGAGGCCAGCAGTACTGGTCCCGTCAAACTAGTTGAACATCAGTTACGTTTGGATATATTACGCTTGGCTAGGTTAGGATAGGCTATTTAGGCTTTTGCGGTATACACGGCTATCCGTTGTATTTCCGCGCTCTACGTTGCTCTAATATACTCCACTCGATACTGGGGAGGGGAGCAGTGGTTGTCGTGGCACGTTAGCTTGAGTTAGCATACGTTTGGTTTCATTAGGTTAGGTTAAGTTTGGTTAGGATAGCTTTGACTTTCGTAGCAAACACTATTATGAGGTGGATTCCAGTGACCTACTGTGCTCTACGATATTCTGCTTGGATTTGGGGACGCCTGCAGCAGTGGTCGCGGCACGTTACGTTGAGTTATTCTAAGTTCCGTTAGGTTGGGTTAGGCCAGGTTAGATTAGTGTATCTACGAACTTTGTGGTATTCACTGCAATGCGGTTGTTTCATGGGCACTACTCTGCTCCACTACATACTGCTTTTCTCTGTGGGGGCCAGCAATTGTGGTCTCCACATATTAGATTCTGCTAGGTTACGTTTGATATGTTACGTTTGGCTATGTTAGGATAGGCTACTGCGTCTTTTGTGCTTTACACTGCTATACGGTAGATCTCCGCGCTCTAATGTGCTCCACTATTTTCTGTTTAGCCCTGTGAAGGCCTGCAATATTGGTCTCGGCACCATAGGCTGAGTTAGGTTACTTTCGTGTAGTTTAGGTTATGTAAATTTCGGTAAGGATAGCTTCGACTTTCGTAATGTAAACTTTTGTTCGGTGAATATCTGCGCTCGTCTGAGCACCACAATGTTCTGCTTGGCCCTGCGGAGGCCGCCAATAGTGGTCGCGGCACGTTATATCGCAGTAGGCTAC
>NW_016960451.1:0-823 GCF_001483705.2 Eufriesea mexicana
GCATTGCAATAGAATCCGACTGAAAAGTTCAATTTCATTGTATTTTTCGACTAATATCATGGTACGCAAGTTTCTCTGCATGGATAAGGAGGAAAGATTCTATTGGTTTGCTATAGCCATTGCATTGCAATAGAATCTGAACGAAAAGTCATTTTTATTGACATTTTCGTGTAACATTGTTGTGAGCAAACCTTTCTGCGTAAATAGGGAGGAATTATTCCATTGGGTTGCTGTAGCCATTGCATTGCAGTAGAATCTGACTGAAAACTTCAATTTTATTGACATCTTCGGATAATATCGTAGTGAGCATGGTTCTCTGCGTAAATAAGGAGGAAAGATCCTATTTTGTTTTGTTATAGCCATGGCAATGCTTTAAAGTCTGCCTGATAAGTTCAATTTTATTGACATTTTCGACTAATATCGTGGTGGGCAAGTTTCTCTGCATGAAAAAGGAGGAGAGACTCTATTGGTATGCTATAGCCATTGCATTGAAATAGAATCTGACTGGAAAGTTCAATTCTATTGACATTTTCGACTAATGTCGTGGTGTGCTAACTTCTCTGCACAAAAAAAGGAAGAATGATTCCAGGCAAGTTTCTCTGCATGAAAAAGGAGGAGAGACTCTATTGGTATGCTATAGCCATTGCATTGAAATAGAATCTGACTGGAAAGTTCAATTCTATTGACATTTTCGACTAATGTCGTGGTGTGCTAACTTCTCTGCACAAAAAAAGGAAGAATGATTCCACTGGTTTGCTATAGCGTGTGCATTACAATATAATCAGACTGAAATATTCAACTCTATTGACATTTTCGACTAATA
>NW_016960452.1:0-674 GCF_001483705.2 Eufriesea mexicana
GGACTTCTCCGCTCCACTGCGCTCTGACACGGTGTGCTTTGCTCTGGGGATGCTAGGAATTGTAGCCGCGGCACGTTAGTCTGTGTCATGCTACGTGTGTTTGGTTTAAGCTGGCGTGGGTTAGGCTTGTGTTGCTTTGACTTTTCTGTCACACGCTGCGATTCTATGGATTTCTGAGCCCTACTCTCCCCTAATATGTTGTGCGTGGCTCTGAGGAGGACAGCAATCATGGCCTCGGATGGTTATCCTTTGCCAGGTTACGATTGGCTTTGTCATGATTGTTTACGTTAGCAAATGGTAGCTCCAACATTTGTGCTATACACTGATATTAGATTCATTCCTGCGTTCCACTGTTCTCTAATGTGTTCTGCTTGACTCTGATGAGGCCAGCAGTGTTGGTCGTGGCACGATTGCTTGATTCAAGTCACGTTTGGTTATGTTAGGTTTATTCAGGTTTGGATAGGAAAGCTTTGACCTTTGTGGTATGAATATCGTGGTATTAGGAGGAACTCTGCGCTCTAATGTGCAGTAGCATATTCTGCTTGGCTCTGGAGAGGCTAGCAATCGTGGTCGGGACACGTCAGTTATTGTTATGTTACGATTGGTTATGATACGATTGGCTAGGGTAGGAGGCGATGTCTCTGACTATTGCTGTATACACTGTCATTCGGTGG
>NW_016960453.1:0-275 GCF_001483705.2 Eufriesea mexicana
ATTCCTCGCACCGATCTGGAACCACCCAGCGGGAAGCACGCCACCGCGCCGCGATGGACGCTCTGGCGCCTCGACCGCGACGGCAGAAGCTGGGGAGTGTTCTGGTGTAAGGTGTCCGCCAGAAACCACGATGGAACTGATGATCCCAATAGCTGCAAAGCCGAGCTGCGCAGTGCGGGTGACTTCGGTCAAGTTGTAGGGCCCGAACCGGCAAGTCCACTTACCTCGCCTCCTCGTCGGTGCCCTCGGGATCCAGCGGGTGGTGTCCCATGCGT
>NW_016960453.1:766-2122 GCF_001483705.2 Eufriesea mexicana
GTGTGTGCCTGTAATCGACCCGTCTCGCGCGCATGGACATGATCTTTTCGGATGAGGCTTCCCTTCGCGCCGGGAGGGAAATGCGGTTGTATCGCGGAGGCGCCCTGGCAATTGCGTCGCCGCAAAGTCCAGGGCGCACCGAAATGCGAAGGGCTGGCCATCGTGGGGGTTTTAGTGGGTAAAAATCCCACATAACCCCGCCCCCTCCCGTAAGCTCCCGTGTTGCTCTGGAAGATTTCCCCCAGATGAAAAAACGGTATCATTGACTTTTGTGGCGTAGAATGATATTCTATGGATTTCTACGCTCCACTCT
The DNA here is from genome assembly GCF_001483705.2 of Eufriesea mexicana. Taxonomy (NCBI): domain Eukaryota; kingdom Metazoa; phylum Arthropoda; class Insecta; order Hymenoptera; family Apidae; genus Eufriesea; species Eufriesea mexicana. Next base: position 1,080 of record NW_016960453.1, read on the forward strand.
CATATAATAAGTTCTGCCGGTCCCTTGGGATGCAAGCAACGGTGTTCTCGGCACGTTAGGTTGGCATATGTTACGTTCGGTTATGTTAGAGTAGTTATAGGCTAGGATACGGTATCTTCTACTCTTCTACCGGGCACTGCTTATCTGTGGATTTCGGCGCCCTACTGTCCTACAATATGTTCTGCATGTCTGTGGGGTTGTTGGCAGCAGTGGTCGCGGCACGTTACGTTGAATCTAGCCACGTTCGTAAAATTCACGTTAGTTTGGCTAAGGCTAGTGAAGATTCAGCGTTTCTGCTGTACACGGCTGTTCTAAAGGCTTCTGCGCTCTGCTCCCCTCTAATATGTTCAGCTGGGCGACCCAGAGGCCAAAAATTGAGGTCGCTGCACATTAGGTTGAGCTAGGTTTCGTTCGGTCGCGTCTGGTTAACATAGGTTTGATGAAGATAGACTTGACTTTCGTAATACACACTGTTATTCGATGGATTTCAGCTCTCCACAGTGCTCTACTATAATCTGCTGGGCCCTGGGGAGGCCAGAAATAGTGGTGGAGGCACATTAGGTTGAGTTATGTTTCGCTTGGTTATGATGCGATTGATTAGGTTAGGAGAGGACAGCTTTGACTTCAGTACTACAGCCTGCTACCAGGTGGATACCTGCGCCCTACATTGCTCTAACCTTATCGGCTTCTCTCGGCGAAGGCCATCAGTAGAGTTCTCTGCACCTTATGTTGGTTCATGTTGCGTTCGGTTAGGTTGGGTTAGGCTACGTTTTTGGTTAAGAGAGCTTTAACTGTTATGCTGTACGCTGCTATTCGGTGGATTTCTGCGATTTACTAGGCTGTAGTATGTACTGCTCGGCTCTGGGGAGGGCAGCAATAGCCGTCCTGGCACCTTAGGTTAAAATAGGCTATGCTCGGCTATGTCCTGCTGGTTTGGGGTGGATTTGGGTAGCTTCGACTTTTCTGTTACACACTGATGTTGAACGGATTTCTGCGCTCTACTGTTCTCTATCGTGTTAAGCATGCCTCTGGGGACGCCAGCA
>NW_016960454.1:0-606 GCF_001483705.2 Eufriesea mexicana
CCTTATATATGCGAGAAAGTTTTCTCGCCACGTTATTTGCAGAAAATGTCAATAAAACTGAATTTACCATCCAGATACTATAGCATTGCAATCGCAATAGCACGCCAATAGAATCTTTCCTCCTTATTTATGCAAGAAAGATAACTCACCACGCTATTAGTCGAAAATGTCAATAAAATTGTACTTTCCAGCGAGATTCTACAGCATTGCAATGGTTGCAGCTTGCCAGCAGAATCTTTCCTCCTTGTTTATGCAAGAAAGATAGCTGACCACGATATTAGTCGAAAATGTCAATGAAATTGAATTTTCCTGCAAGTTTCTATAGCATTGCAATGGTTACAGCTTGCCAACAGAATCTTTCCGCCTTATTTACGCAAGAAAGATAACTCACCACGCTATTAGTCGAATATGTCAATAAAATTGAACTTCCCAGCAAGATTCTACAGCATTGCAATGGCTACAGCACGCCAAAAGGATCTTTCCTACATACTTATGCAAGGAAGCTAGCCCACCACGATATTAGTCGAGAATGTCAATAAAATTGAATTTTCCAGCCAGATTCTGCAGCATTGCAATGGCTATAGCACTCCGAACGGATCATTCCTG
>NW_016960454.1:1341-1858 GCF_001483705.2 Eufriesea mexicana
CAGCATTGCAATGGCTATAGCACTCCGAACGGATCATTCCTTCTTACCTATGCAAGGAAGTTAGCTCACCGCGATATTAGTCGAAAGTGTCAATAAAATTGAATTTTCCAAGAAGATTCTACATCATTGCAATGCCTATAGCACAACATTAGAATCAATCCTCCTTATATATGCGAGAAAGCTTACTCACCACGCTATTAGCAGAAAATGGAAATAAAATTGAATTTTCCAAGAAGATTCTACATCATTGCAATGCCTATAGCACAACATTAGAATCAATCCTCCTTATATATGCGAGAAAGCTTACTCACCACGCTATTAGCAGAAAATGGAAATAAAATTGAATTTTCCAGCGAGATTCTACAGCATTGCAATGGTTACAGCTTGCCAGCAGAATCTTTCCTCCTTGTTTATGCAAGAAAGATACCTCACCACGATATTAGTCGAAAATGTTAATGAAATTGAACTTTCCAGCCCGATTCTGCCGCATTGCAATGGCTATAGCAGGCCAAAAGGA
>NW_016960455.1:0-326 GCF_001483705.2 Eufriesea mexicana
ATTTTAATAAATCAAATCGGCAATGGAAAATTCACTAATTACTCAATATCCGTGAATAATTTAAGAACTTTTATAACTGCATCGTAAAGGCAGATCCTATAAGAACTTTCCAATATATTTTTCGATAGAAACTTCTGCCCAATTAATTAATTATTAATAATTGTTCTGCGCAGTGTTTGAATTGTTGTCGAAGACGCCATTGGTTTTTCATTAATTACTATCCCTTACGCAATTAATTTATGAAACTTTATGCACTCATTAGAAAAGCAATGTTCTTGCGAATCTTCTCATATAACTTTTGATCACATTTTGCTTCTAGTTTCGTT
>NW_016960455.1:343-713 GCF_001483705.2 Eufriesea mexicana
TCTAGTTTCGTTGGGTATTAAATATTTTCACGGAAGATCGTGATGGTCGCCGTTAAGAAATCATAGACGCCATTAAATAAAAATTAATAACTAACAATTTAGAGCTAAATTATTTACGAGAATTATATAGGAAGTCAGCCTGATGTTCCAGCTTTGCAATGAAATTATAAAAGTTCACAAATTGTTTACGGAAATTGAGTAATAAATAGTTTTTCACTGCCGGAGCCATTTTATCCTTTTCTATTCTCTCTCTGTCCTTGTCTGCCACGTGACGAGCTCTTCAACGACCTTCTTGCCTATTCTATATTCCTATTGCTTTCTTGATTTTTGAGCCAAATCATAGATGGCGCTGAGCGTAGACGGTAAAATT
>NW_016960456.1:0-552 GCF_001483705.2 Eufriesea mexicana
CTTCTCACCACGATATTAACCGAAAATGTCGATAAAATTGAACTTTTCAGACAGACTCTATCGAATTGCAATGGCTATAACAAACCAATATATTGTTTACGGCTTGTACATGCAGGAAAGCTTGCTCGCAGCGATATTACTCGGTGATTTCATTAAAATAGAGCTTTTCGGGCAGATTCGATTGCAATGCAATGGCTATAGCAAACAAATAGGATCTTTCCTCTTTATTCATGCAGAGAAACTTGCTCACCACCATATTAGTCGAAAGTGTCACAGAATTGAACTTTTCAGGCAGATTCTGTGGCAATGCAGTGGCTATAGCAAACTAATAGGATCTTTCATCCTTATTTATGCAGAAAAGCGTGAGATATTAATGGAAAAGTTCAATAAAATTGAAGATTACTGACAGATTATATTGCAATGCAATGCCTATGCCAAACCAATGGTATATTTTCTCCTTATTAAAACAGAAAAGTGTGCTCACTACGATAGAGGCTGAAAATGTCAATAAAATTGAACATAAGGGTCAGATGCTACTGCAATTCAATGGCT
>NW_016960457.1:0-858 GCF_001483705.2 Eufriesea mexicana
CACGTTAGGTAGAGTTTTGGTACGCTTGGTTACGTTACGGTTGGGACGGTTAGGAGCGGATAGCTTTGACTTTAGTTATGTATTCTGTTATTAGCTGGATTTCTGCTCCCTACAGTACTTTAATACTTTCAGCTTGACCCTGAGAAGGACAGAAATAGTGCTCTCGTCTCGTTATATTGGGTTAGGTTACGTTCGGCTTGGTTGTGTTAGGCCATGTTTTGTTAGGATTGCCTTAACTTTCGTACTGTACACTGCCATTCGGAGGATTCCTGCTTTCTACTGTGCTCTAGTATGTCCTGCTTGGCTCTGGGGAGGGCAGCAATAGCGGTCTCGGCACGTTAGGTTAAGTTAGTCTATGTTTGGATCTGTTCTGCTTGTTTGGGTTAGGCTTGGATAGCAATGACTTTTCCGATGAGCACTGCGATTATATGGTTTTCTGCGTTCTACTCCCCACTAACGTGTTCCGGTTGACACTGGGGAGGACAGCATTAGTGGTCGCAGCAAGTTACGCTGAGTTGGGTTACGTTTGTTTATGTCACGGTTGGCTAGGTTAGGATAGGATGGCTTTGACTTTAGAGCCATGGTCTGCTTTTGCGTGGATTCCTTCCCACTATAGCGCTATGATATTTTCAGCTTGGTGATGGGAATATCAGCAATAGTGGTCTCAGCGCGTTATGTTGATACAGGTTACGTTCGGGTATTTTGGGTTAGCCTATGTTTGTTCGGGATAGCTTTAACTATACAAACTACTATTTGGTGCATTTGTGCGCTTTACTGCGCTCTAGTATGTACTGTTTGGCTCAGGCGAGTCCGGAAATTGTGTTCGCGGCACGTTAGGCTGAGTTACGTTACCTTCGG
>NW_016960458.1:0-616 GCF_001483705.2 Eufriesea mexicana
GTTACATTTCGTTAGGTTACGAACTGTTATGTTACGATTGGGTAAGTTAGGAAAGGATAGCTTTAACTTTTGTGCTGCATGCTGCTATTCCTTGGATTTCTGCGCTCTGCCGTGCTCTAATATGAACTGTGTGTCTCTGGGGAGGCCAGCAATACCGGTCGTGGCATGTTTGGCTGGGATATGTTTCGTTAGGTTACTTTAGGTTAGGGTATGTTTGGTCAGGATGACAATGACTTTTGTGCCATACACTGCTGTTCGGTGGATTCCTGCGCTCTACTGTCCTCTAGTGTATTCTGCTTGGCTATTGGGTGGCCAGCAGTATTCGTCTCGGCACGTTTGTCTGAGTTATGTTACGTTTGGTTGGGTAAGGACAGGATAGCTTTGACTCTTAGGCTATAAACGGCAATTCGTACAATTTCTGCACTCTACGTTGCTCGACTATACTCTGCTCGACTAGCTCGACTCTGGGGGACGAGCTATAGCTCATGTGGCATGATAAGTTGCATTATGTTACGTTTCGTTAGGTTATGATAGGCTTTGTTCGGCTCGTATTGTACAGGCCTTTGCGTTACACACGGCTTTTCGGAGATTTCTGCGCTCTACTGTTTTCTAGCAT
>NW_016960459.1:0-719 GCF_001483705.2 Eufriesea mexicana
TGTAGAATCTGGCTGGAAAATCCAATTTTATTGACATTTTCTGCTAATATCACTGTGAGTTGAGTTTCTTACATAAATAATGAGGAAAGGTTCTATTGGCGTGCTATAGGCATTGCAAAGCAATAGAAGCTTCCTGGAAAATTCAATTTTATTGACATTTTCGACTAATATCGTGGTGAGTTAACTTCCTTATATTACTAAGGAGGAACGATTCTATTGGCATGCTTTAGGCATTGCATTCTATAGAATCCTCCTGGAAAATAAGATTTCATTGACATTTTCGACTAATATCGTGGAATGGTGACCTAACTTCCATGTATAACTCAGGAGGAAAGATACTATTGGCGAGCTATAGCCTTTGCAATGATATAGAATGTGGTCAAAAAAATTTAAATTTATTGGCATTTTCGACTAATATCATGGTGAGCTATCTTTCTTTCATATATAAGGAGGAAGGATTCAATTGGCGTGCTGTAGCCGTCGCAATGCTATAGAATCCGGCTGGAAAGTTCAATTTTGTTGACATTTTCGACTACTATCGTGGTGAGCTAACTCTCTTGCATAAATAAGCAGAAAAGATTCGGTTGGCGTGCAGTAGGCATTGCAATGCTACAGAATCTTGCTGGAAAATTCAATTTTTCTGGCATTTTCGACTTATATCGTGGTGAGCTAACTTCCTTGCATACGTAAGGAGGAAAGATCCTTTTGGCGTGCTATAG
>NW_016960460.1:0-826 GCF_001483705.2 Eufriesea mexicana
CCGTGGAGTCAAAGCTATCCGACTCGGAGCCAAAAAAAGTAAGAGAGCCAAACGTGACCTAACACAATCCAACGTGACGCGGCCACTATTTTCATCCTCCTCGGGGCAAATCATAGCGCATAAGATCGCAGCAGAGCGCAGAAATGCATCGAATTGCTGAGTGTAGCACAAAAGTCAAAGTGATCCTAGAATATCCTGACCAAACGTAATATAACCGAACGTAACCTAAACCAACCTTACGCGCCAGACCACTACTGCTGTCATCCACAGAACCAAGTGTAATTTAATAGAGCATAGTTGAGTACAGAAATCCGACGCATTGCTGTGTAAAGCACAAAAGTCGTAGATATAATAACCTAACCTGACTTAACCTAACCTAACTGAACGTAGCGTAATTGGAGAGAACGTTACGACAGCACTATCGCCGCCCTGCCTGGGGCCAAGCTGCACATATTAGAGCACAGTAGGGTGCAGAAATCCACCAAATAGCAGTGCACAATACGAAAGGCATATCTATCCTCTCATAACCTATACAAACGTAATAATAGCAAACGTAACGTAACTTAACCTGACGTGCCGAGACCGCTATCGCTAGACTGCCTACAGGCAAGCAAACCATACTAGAGTACAGGCAGAGAACCACCGTATAACAACTTACGGCAAAAGAGTCAAAGCACTCCTAGCCTAACCTATCCAAACGTAGCATAATCTAACGTAACCTAACAACACCTAACGAACCTATCCCAATTTTACTGACCTCCCAGAGCCAAGCACAGCTTATTAGAGCCACGTAGAGTGCAGAAATAGACAGAATACCCGAGTAAAG
>NW_016960461.1:0-1216 GCF_001483705.2 Eufriesea mexicana
TCTTGCATAAATAAGGAGGAAATATACTGCTGGAGTGCTATAGGCATTGCATTGATATAGAATGTGTTTGGAAACTTCAAATTTATTGACATATTCGACTAACATCGTTGTGAGCTAACTTTCTTGCATATATAAGGAGGAAAGATACATTTCACTTGCTATAGTGGACGCATTGCTGTAGAATATGGCTTGAAAACTCAATTTTATTGACATTTTTGACCAATATTGTGTAGAGCTAACTATCATGCATAAATAAGGACGAAAGATTCTATTGGCGTACTATAGCCATTGCAATGCACTGGAATCTGGCTGGAAAGCTCAATTTTATTGACTGTTTTGACTAATATCGTGGTGAGCTGTCTATCTTGCATAAATAAGGAGAGCATAAATAAGGAGCTTAGATTCTATTGGCGTGCTGTAGCCATTGCAATGCTCAGGATTCTGCCTTGAAAGTTCAATTTTATTGACAGTTTCGAGTAATAACGTGGTGAGCTATCTTTCTAGCATCAATAAGTAGTTTAGATTCTATTGGCATGCTATAGACACTGCAATGATATAGAATGTGGTTGGGTAATTCAATTTTATTGACATTTTCAATTAATATCGTGGCGTGCTAAGTTTCTTGCATAAATAAGGATGAATGATTCTATTGGCTTGCTATAGCCTTGGCAATGTTATAGAATCTGGTTGGAAAATTCAATTTTATTGACATTTTGGGCTAATATCGTGGTGAGTTATATTTCTCGCATAAATAAGGAGGAAAGATTCTGTTCGCGTGCTATAGGCTTTGCAAGGCAATATAACCTTGCTGAAAAGCTCAATATTATTGTCAGTTTCGACTTTTATCGTGGTGCGCAGCCTTTCTTGCAGAAATAAGGAGGAAAGTTACTTTTGGCGTGCTATAACCATTGCAATGATATAGAATGTGCCTGGCAGATTCAATTTTATTGACAGTTTCGACTAATATCGTAGTGAGCTTACTTTCTTGCATAAATAAGGAGGAAAGATTTTATTGGCGTGCTATAGGCACTGCAATGCCATAGAATCGTCCTGGAAAATTCAATTTTATTGTCATTTTCGAATATTGCCATTTTCTATTAATATCTTGGTGATCTAACTTCATTCCCTAAGTAAGGTGGAAAGATCTTTCTGCAGTGCTATAGCCATTGCAATGCAGTAGAATCTGGCTGGAGAACTCAATTTTATAGACATTTCT
>NW_016960462.1:0-706 GCF_001483705.2 Eufriesea mexicana
CAATCGCGGCCTCGGCACGTTCGATTAAGTTAGGATGCGTTTGAATATATTACGTTTGGATAGGATATGACAGGATAGCTTGGACTTTTGGGCTTTACACTGCTATTCGGTGGATATCTGCGCTCTACATTGCTTTACTACAACGTGATCGACTCTGGGGAGGCCAGCAGGAGTGGTAGAGGTACGAAAGATTGAGTCAGGTTACGTTTGGTCTGGCCAGGCTACGTTAAGTTAAGGGAGGGTAGCTTTGAATTTTGCGCTGTACACTGCCATTCGGCGGATTTCTGAATTCTACTGTGCTTTAATACGTTCAGCTTGTCTCTGTGGAAGACAGCTATACTGGTGTCGGCGCATAACGTTCAGTTAGGCTTCCTTTGGTTATGTTAGGTTATGTCAGGTTTGGTTGGGGTATCTCTGACTTTTGTGCTTTGCACTGAAGTGTACCGGATTTGTGCGCTCTACTGTGCTCTGGTATATTCTGATTGGCTCCACGTAGATCAGAAACAGTGGTCTAGGCACGATAGGTTCGGTTATGTTACGTTTGGTTAAGGTTGGCTAGAATAACTTTGACGTTTGCGATATAAACTGCTATCCGGTGGACTTCTGCACACTTCTGTGGTCAAACATGCCCTGCTTTACCCTCGGGAGGCCAGAAATAGTGGCTGCGGCGCGTTCGGCAGGGATAGGTTACGCTTGATTGTGCCAG
>NW_016960464.1:0-600 GCF_001483705.2 Eufriesea mexicana
TATATCCATTGCAATGCTGTAGAATATGGCTGGAAAATTCAATTTTATTGACATTTTCGACTGATATCAAGGTGAGCTATTTTTCTTTCATAAACAAGGAGGAAGGATACAATTGGCGTGCTATAGCCGTTGCAATGTTATACAATATGACTGGAAAATTCAATTTTAATGACATTTTCGTCTAATATCGTGGTGAGCAAACTTTCTTGCATAAATAATGAGCACAGATGCTATTGGCGTAATATTACCATTGCAACGCTATAGCATCCACCTGGAAAATTCAATTTTATTGGTATTTTTCACTAATAAGAAAATTCAATTTTAATGACATTTTCGTCTAATATCGTGGTGAGCAAACTTTCTTGCATAAATAATGAGCACAGATGCTATTGGCGTAATATTACCATTGCAACGCTATAGCATCCACCTGGAAAATTCAATTTTATTGGTATTTTTCACTAATATCGTGGTGAGCTAGCTTTATTGCATAAATAAGAAGGGTAGATTCTCCTGGCCTGCTATAGTCATTGCATTCCAATAGCATCCAGCTGGAAAATTCAATTTTATTGACATTTCCGAATAATATTGTGGTGAGCTAAC
>NW_016960465.1:0-892 GCF_001483705.2 Eufriesea mexicana
AATACGCCGCACTGACGTGCAAGGCACAAATGTCAAAGCTATCCTAACCAAGCATAACCAAACCTAAGGTAACCAAGCGCAACATAACTCAACCCAACGTGCCGAGATCACTATTCCTGTCGTCCACAGTGACAAGCGTGTTGCGATAGAGCACCGAAGAGCGCAGAAGTCCATGGAACAGCAGGGCGCAGCACAAAAGTCGACGCTATCCTAGTCTAACACAGCGCATCCTAACCAGGCCAAACGTAATATGACCCAAAATAACGTGCCGCGAACACTATTACTGCCCTACCGAGTGCGGGGCAGAGCAGAGTAGAGCAATGTAGGGAGCAACCGAATATCAGTGTATAGCACAAAGACAGAGCCATCCTGTCCAAACGTAACCAAACTTAGCCTAACCAAGCGTAACCTATCACAACGGAACCTGCCACGACCGCATTTTCTGGCCTCCCCGGAGAAAAGTAGATGCTAGCAGAGCTATGCAGTGCACAGATATCAACCGAATAGTAGTGTATAGTACAGAAGCCAAATCTATACTAACCGAACCTATCCGAACATAGCAGCCATGCGTAACACACCTAAAGCTTGCGTGCCGACACCACCATTGCTCTCCTCCACAGTGACGAGCAGAGCATGCTGGCGCACAGCAGAGCGCATAAATTCATCGTATCGCAGTGTACAGCACAAAAGTCAAAGCTGCCAAAAACTAGCCCAAACGAACATAACCTAACAAAACGTAGACCAACTCAGACTAACGCGCCGGCATCACTACAGCTGGCCTCCGCACACCCATGCAGAATATAATAGAGCTCAGTAGAGCGCAGCGATACACAGAACAGCTGCGTGTATCACACAAAGCCAAACCCATCTTGACAAAGCCTATCCTAACCTA
>NW_016960466.1:0-546 GCF_001483705.2 Eufriesea mexicana
TGATGATCTAAATTCTATAACAATTCTAGTACGACAAAATGCAGATCCATAGGCCCTTGAGATATTTTTAATTTAAAACACAGCGTAGAGTACACCGACCGTCACAGTTATGTAGCCGCTATACTACTCTGTTCACTAATAGTGTAAAGTCGAAAGTGATTTTAGGGTAACATATGCATAATGCGGTTATGGCTAGTGATATAGTCAAATGACAGTACGGCATTTAGTACATATTCCAACAGAACAAATCGTCGCTGGAATAATCTGTTCACTGATGATATATATTCCGCGGCATCTGTAGAACGAGGGAAGCATATCATTTGTCCCTCCAGATATTAGCAAATGACAATACTGAAATGAGCACAGTCACCATCACAGCATTGTAGCCGTTCAGTGACTTTGTTGACTGACAATGAAAGTACCAATGCAATTCTAGAATGATCAATGTTAACTGCGGTTGCATTCAGATGTTTCCAATGACAGTACGGAACATATTACATCAGCCAATGTAGCAGAGTAGCCGTTGGGCCTTTGCTTTCAATGACG
>NW_016960467.1:0-895 GCF_001483705.2 Eufriesea mexicana
TCCTGGCCTCCCCAGAGCCAAGCAGGATATATTAGAGCAGTGAAGTGCGCATGACTCGACCGAGTATCATAGTATAACACAAAAGTCAAAGTTATTCTATCCTGGTCCAAACAAACGTAACATGACTCAGCCTAACGTGCCTACAAAGCTATTGCTGACATCACCTGAGCTAAGCAGAATGTACTAGAGCACATTAGAGCGTAGAAATCCGCCGCACTGAAGTGTAGAGCGGACATGTAATATATATCCTAACACAACATTACAAAACCTAACCTAAACAAAAGTAACCCATCCCAACCAAACGTGCCTATCCCACTGTTGCTGGCATCTCCATCGCTAAGCAGAGCATATTAGAGGAGATTAGAGTGCAGAGGTCCATAAGTCAGTGCATTGCACTAAAGTGAATGATAGCCCAACCTAACCCAAAGAAACCTAACCCACCCAAACTTATCCTAGCACAACATAATGTGCCGCGGCCATGATTCCTGGAAATCCCAGATCAAGGCAGGGAATACTAAAACACAGTAGGGGCAGAAACACAAAGCTGTCTTGTACAGCAAAAAACTCAATGCTATCCTATCTTAACCTAACCAAACGTAACAGAACCAAATGCAATCCAACACAAACTAACTTGTCAAGACACATATTGCTGACCACCGCAGAGCAAGCAGAATACACTAGAGCACAGGAGAGCGCGGAAATCCGCCGCACTGTAGTGTAAAGCACAAAAGTCGAAGTCGCCATAACAGAACCTGACAAAGCCTAATACAGCGAAACGAAGAGTAGCCCATCCTAACGTGACGAGGCCACTAATGCTGGCCTCTTCAGGGGCGAGCAGATATCATTAGACAAATGCAGAGCGCAGATGCCGACCGAGGAGCAGTGTACAGCGAAA
>NW_016960468.1:0-269 GCF_001483705.2 Eufriesea mexicana
CTCCGGCAAGTAGATGGCTGTGCTTGCCATTGGATTGAAGGCGTTAGGCGATCTATTCACCAAGCTCTAAATGGTTATAGATTTTGAATGGACCTATTTTCTTGCAAGTAGAATTCGGTACTTGCCATTGGATTCAAGGCGTTGGGCGACATATTCACCAAGCTACAACAGATTATATATTTTGAAAATATTTATTCTCTGGCAAATAGTAGGCTGTACTTGCCATTGGATTGAAGGCGATAGGCGATCTATTCACCAAGCTATAACAG
>NW_016960469.1:0-268 GCF_001483705.2 Eufriesea mexicana
GCGCAAGTTATTTTCAGCTACACTACTTTTGGATAGGTTAGGCCAGGGCGTGTTAGGTCAGGATATGTTTGACTTTTGTGATATACACTGCGATTCTATGGATTCCTGCGCTCTACCCTCCTTTATTATGCTCCTCTTGGCTCCTTGGGAGTCCAGCAATACTGGTCGCGGAAGATCAGATTGTGTTGGATTACGTTTCGTTATGTTAGGTTATGCTAGGGTAGGTTAGGATAGCTTTGACTTTTGTGTTCAACACAGATATTCAATG
>NW_016960470.1:0-509 GCF_001483705.2 Eufriesea mexicana
ACCAAACATAGAGTATCTAGACAAAGAGTGCCGCGACCACTATTGCTGGCTTGCCCGGTGCCAAGCAAAACATGCTGCAGGACAGCTGATGATAGAAATCCACTGACTGGCAGCGAATACCGCGATAGTTAAATCTATCCTAATCTGACCCAAATAAACATAACGAAGCGAAACGTAACCCAACTCTACCAAACTGGAGGAGACTGCCATTACTGGCCTCTCCAGCGCCAAGCATAACATACTAGAGCACAGTAGAGCGCAAAAAGCCACCAAATTGAAGTTTATGGCACAAAAGTCAAAGATAACGTAACATAACCTGACACAAACTAACCTAAGCGAACGTAGAATACATAAACTTATCGAGCCGAGACCTTTATTGGTGCCCTCCCCAATGCCATGCATTGCATATTAGAGAACAGCGTAAGGAGAACAGCGTAGCGCAGAAGTCCACCGAATAGCAGTTTATAGCACAAAAGTCGAAGCTATCCTATCCTACCCAAACCAAACGT
>NW_016960471.1:0-957 GCF_001483705.2 Eufriesea mexicana
ACAGAAATAGTGGCGGAGGCACGTTAGGTTAGGTTATGTTGCGTTTGACTTGGTTAGGTTAGGCTATGTATGGTTAGGATAGCTTTCACTATTGTGCTATGCAGTTCAATTCGGTGGATTTATGATCTCTACTACGGGCTAGTATGTTCTGCTTGCCTTTGGTAAGGGCAGCACTAGTGGTCTCGGCACGAGAGGTTAGGTTAGGACAGGATAGCATAGACTTCTATGCTATGCGCTGCTGCTCGTTTGATTTCAGCGATCTACATTGCCCAAATATAGTGCCACGACCGCTGTTTCTAGCCTCCCTGCTATCGAGCATAGTATAGTAGCTCTATGGGGAGCGCAGAAATAGACCGGATAGCAGTGTATAGCACAATATTCAAAGCTACCTTGTCTTAACCAGGCCATACGTAATATAAACGAACGCATCCCAACTTATCCTAACGAGCCGAGACTGCTATTGCTCGTCCACCGGAGGCAAGCAGAATGTACTAGAGCACAGTAGCTGGCATAAATCCTCGGAATAGAGGTGTATAGCGCAAAAGTCAAAGCTATCCTATCCCAACCCAGACTAACATAACATATCCAAGCGTAACATAACTCAACCTAACGTCCTGAAACCATTATTGCCGGCCTACCCAGAGCCACGTGGAGCATATTAGAGCACAGCAGAACGTAGAAATCGACCGCATTGCATTGTATAGCGCAAAAGTCAGATATATGCTAACAAAACCTAGCCTAACCTAACCAAGCGGAACGTAACATATCCGAAACAGACGTACCGCCACCGCTACTGCTGGCGTGTCAAGAAAAGCAGAATAAACTAGAGCACAAAAGAGCACAGAAGTCCACCGAATAGCAGTGTATAGCACAAGGGTCCAAGCCATCCTATAAAAACATATCCTAACCTAGGCAAGCCAAGCGTGACATATCCCAACCAAACGTGCCACGAACATA
>NW_016960472.1:0-587 GCF_001483705.2 Eufriesea mexicana
GAGTTATGTTCTGTTTGGTTAGGCTAGGTTTGGTCAAGCTCGGTCAAGTAGCCTATGACTTTCTTGCTGTACAGTGTTTTTCAGTGGATTACTGCGCTCGACTGTGCTCTACTGTATTCTGCTTTGCCCTGTGGAGGCCAGCAATAGTGGACGCTGCACTTAGGCTGAGTTAGTTTACGTATGATGAAGTTAGGTTAGGCAAGGTTGGGTTACGATATCTTCGACTTTGTGCTGTACACTGCTATGCGGTGGATACCTGCGGTCTACATTGCAGTACTGTACTCTGCTCGACTCAGAGGATTCGAACAATAGCGGCCGCGGCACTTTGGATTCAGTTAGGTTACGTTTGCTTACGTTAGGTTTTGATAAGTTTGGTCAGAGTAGCTTTGACTTTCGTGCTATACACTGCTTTTTGGTGGACTTCTGTGGCCTACTGTGCTCTAGCATATACTGCTTGGAAGAGGCCAGTATCAGTGGTCGCGGTTCGTTATATTCAGTTATGCAACGGTTGGTTATGTTAAGTGAGGCCAAGTTACGCTAAGATATCTACGGCTTTTGTGCAATACACTGCAATGTTGTGGTTTCTG
>NW_016960473.1:0-7709 GCF_001483705.2 Eufriesea mexicana
TATATTCTGCTATTAGGCGGATTTCTGCGCCCTACAGTGCTCTAGTATTTTCAGCTTGGCTCTGGGGAGGCCAGCAATAATGGCCTGGACACGTTACGTTCAGTTATATTACGTTCGGATAGGTTGGGTCAGGATAAGTTTAGTTGGGATAGCTTCAGCTTTTGTGCTTTACACTGCTATTCCGTTCATCTCTGCACTCTACGGTGCTGTAGTATGACCTGCTTCGCTCTGCGGACGGCAGCAATGGCGGTCTCGGCATGTTTGGTTGATTTAGGCTATGTTTAGTAATGTTCTGCTGGTTTGTGTTAGGCTTGAGTAGCTTTGACTTACCTGATACACACTGCGTTTCTATGGATTCCTGCGTCCTGCTCTCCACTAATGTGCTCTGCTTGGCCCTGGGGAGGAGAACAATAGTGGTTGCGGCACGTTAGGTTGAGCAGGGTTACGTTTGGTTATGTTACGTTTGGTTAGGCTAGGAGGGGGTAGCTTTGACTTTAGTGCCGTATGCTGCTATTAGCTGGATTTCTGCGACCTACGGCGCTCTCATATCTTTCAGCTTGACTCTGGGATGGACAGAAACAGTGGCCTCGGCGCGTTACGTTGATTCAATATACTTTTGGTTAGGTTGGGTTAGGCTAAGTTTGGTCAGGGTAGCTTCAACTATTATGCTGTGCGCTGCTATTCGGTGGATTTCTGCGCTCAACTGTGGTTTCGTATGTCCAGCTTGGATCTGGGGGGGGGGGGAGCAACAGCTGTTTCGGCACGTTATGTTGTGTTAGGCTATGTTCGGTTATGTCCTGTTGGTCTTGGTTAGGCCTAGGTAGCTTCGACTTTTCTGATATACAGTGCGATTCTGTGTATTTCTGCGATCTACGGTTCTATAGTATGCCCTGCTTGGCTCTGGGTGGCAGCAATAGCGGTTTCGTCATATTAAATTGAGTTAGTCTATGTTTGGGTATGTCCTGTTAGTTTGCGTTTGGCTTGGGTAGCTTTGACTTTCCGATATAAGCTGGGATTCTATGGATTTCTGTGTTCTATTCTCTGCAAATTCGATCTGCTTGGCTCTGCGGTGGCCAGCAATAGTTGTCGCGGTACGTTAGGATGGGTCACGATACATTTGGTTATGTTACGATTGGTTAGGTTTGGAGAGGGCAGCCCTGACTTTAGTGCCATAGCCTGCTGTTAGGTGGGCTCTTGCGCCATACATTGCTCCAATGCTTTGAGGTTGGCTCCGGGAACGCCATAAATAGTGTCCTCGGCACGTTGAGTTGAGTCATGTTACGCTCGGTATGGACCGGTTATACTAAGTTCGGTCAGTACAGCCTTAACTTTTGTGTTGTACACTCCTATTCGGTGGATTTCTTCACTCCACTGTGCCCTAGTTTGCCCTGCTTGTCTCTGCGGAGAGCAGCAATAACGGTCTCGGCACGTTAGGTTGAGAAACGTTATGTTTGTTTGTGTTCCGTTGGTTTGGGTTGGCCTTTGGTAGATTACGCTTCTCAGATGTACACTGTGATTCTATGGATTTCTGCGTTGTACGCTCCACAAATGTGTTCAGCTTGACTCTGTGGAGGCCAGCGATAGTGGTCGCGGCACGTTAGGTTGAGTTATGCTATGTTTGGCTATGTCTTGTTGGTTTGGGTTTGGTTTTGGTAGCTTTGACTTTTCTGATGTACACTGCGATTCTATGGATTTCTGCGTTCTGCTCCCCATTAATGTATTCTGCTTGGTTCTGTGGGGACCAGCAATGGCGGTCTCGGCACGCTACGTTGTATCAGATTACGTTCGGTTATGTCACGATTGTTTAGGTTGCTAGTGGTAGGTTTGACCTTAATGTAATAGTCTGTTGTTAGGTGGACTTCTGCGCCCTACAGTGCTCTAGTGCTTTCAGCTTGGCCCTGGGAAGGCCAGCAATAGCGGTCTCTGCACGCTACGTTGTGTCAGGTTTCGACTGCTTCGGTTGGGCCAGGCTAAGTTTGGCCAGCATGGCTTTACCTTTTTTACTGTACACGAATATGCGGTGTACTTCTGCGCTCTATCGTGCTTCAGTATGTCCTGCTTGGCCCCGTGGAGGACAGCAATTGTGGTCACCGCAAGGTTGTTTGTGTTAGTTGACGTTTGGTTATGTTACGATTGGTTAAGTTAGGAGATGTAGCTTTGACCTTAGCGCTAGGGTCCCCTCTTAGGTGGGTTTCTGAGACCCACAGTACTCTAATGCTTTCGGCTTGTCTCTAGGACGGCCAGCAATGGTGTTCTCGGCACGTGACGTTGAGTCCCGTTACGTTCGATTAGGTTGGCTCAGGCTAAGTTTGGTCAAGGTAGCTACAGCTTTTGGGCTCTACAATGCTATTGGGTGGATTTCTGCGCTCCAATGCGCTCTATTATGCCCTGCATGGCTCTCGGGTGCGCAACAGCGGCCTCGGCACGTTAATTTGAGCTATGCTACGTTTTGTTATCTTACGGTTAGTTAGGTTAGGAGAGGGTGGCTTTGACATTAGTGCTAAAGTCTGCTATTAGGTGGATTTTTGCACCCTACAGTGCTCCAATGCTTCTCGCTTGGCGCTGGGCAAGCCAGCAATATTGGTCCCGGGACGTTATGTTGTGCCAGATAACGTTCGTTTAGGTTGAGCTAGGCTAAGCTTGGTTAGGATAGCCTCACCTTTTGCGCTGTGCACTGCAGTTCCATGGATTTCTGCGCTCTACTGTGCTCTGGTATGTCCTGATTGGCTATGGGGATGGCAGCAATATCGGTCTCGGCAGGTTATGATGAGTTAGGCCATGTAAGGGTACTTTCTGTTGGTTTGGATGCAATCCGCGACTCTTAGGTTTTCTGCGTTCTACTCCCCAGAAGAGTGCTCTGCTTGCCTCTGGGGCGGCTAGCAGTAGGGGTCGCGTCACGGTAGCTTGAGTTATATTAAGTTTGGTTATGTTACGTTTGATGAGGTTAGGCTACGAAAGTTATGTCTTTTGTGCTATACACTGCTAGTCGGTGGATTTCTGCGCTCTTCTGTGCTCTAACATGCTCTGTTTGGCTTTGGGGAGGCCAGCAATAGCTGTTTCGGCGCGTTACCTCGAGTCATGTTTGTTTGGTTCATGTTAGGATAGCTCCGACTTTTCTGCTATACACTGTCTTTATATGGGATTCTGAGCTCCACTTTCCTCTAATATATTCTGCTTGGCCATCTGTAGGCCAGCAATAGTGTTCTGGGCACTTTCGGTTGGAGTTGGTTGCCTTTGGTTATGTTACGTTAAGTTAGGTTATGATAGATTGTGTTAGGCCTGTATTGATATGTCTTTTGCGCTGTAAACTGCGATTCTATGGTCTTGTGCGCCCTACTTTCGTCCAGTAATATCTGCTTGGCTCTGTGGAGGCCAGCGATAGCGATGTGGGCACGTTAGGTTGTGTTAGGTTACGTTTGGTTAGGTTATGTTTGGTCAGGTTATGATAGGGCACCTTCGGCTTCTGTGCTATTCACTGCATTGCGGTGAATGTCTGCGTACTACTGTGCTCTAGTACATTCTTCTTTTCTCTGTGGAGGCCAGCAATAGGGTTCTCATCATCTTAGGCTTGGTTAGGCTACGTTTGGGCAGGTTGTGGTATGGCATTTCGTCTTTTGTGGTATACACCGCTATTCGGGCTGTTTCTGGGACCTAATGTGGTCTAATATGCTCTGCTATGCTCTGAGGTGGACGGTAATAGTGGTCTCGGCACTTTAGGTTAAGTTATGTTACATTTGGTTAGGTTAGGTTCGGAAGGCTCGGTTAGGGATTTTTTGACTTTTGTAATATAAACGGCTATTCGGTGGATTTCTGCGCCCTACATTGCTCTACTATACTCCGCTCGGCCCTGGTGGGGCGGGAAATAGTGTGCCTGGCACGTCAGGTTGAGCCAGGATACGTTTGGTCAGTCTATGTTGGGTCAAGTTTGGTCAGGTTACCTTTGTCTTTTGAACTCTACAATGTTATTCGGTGGATTTCAGTGCTCTACAGTGCTCTGCTACACTCTGCTTGGCTCAGGGGAGGCCAGGAACAGTGGATGCGGCACGTTAAGTTGAGATATACTTCGCTCGGCTACGTTAGGTTGGGTCACGTGTGCTTTACACAGCTTTTCGGTGGATTTCTGCGCTTTACGTGCCTCTTCTATAAACTGCTCGAATCTGGGGATGCGAGCAATAGTGGCCGTGGCATGCTAGGTTGGGTTATGTTACGACTGGTTATGTTAGGTTGGGCTAGTTTGGTTAGGATATCTTCGACTTTCGTGCTATATACAGTTATGCGATGGATTTCTGAAGCCAACTGCGCTCTACTACATTATGCTTGGCACTGGAGGAGGCCAGGGGCAGAGGTCGCGGCACGTTATGTTGATCTACGTTACGCTCCTTTTGGTTAGGTTAGGTGTGGTTGTGTTAGGATATCCCCGCCCTTTGTAACATACACTGTTATTCGGTGGACTTTATCGCTCTGCAATGCTGTACTATACTCTGCTCGACTGTAGGGAGGTGAGCAATAGTCGTCGTGGCACATTAAGTCGATTTGGCTTACGTTTAGTTAGGTTAGGGTAGGTTATACTAGGATATCTGCGGTTCTTGTGATATTCACTGCAATGTAGTGTATTTCTGCGCTCTACTGTGCTGTAGTACATTCTTTTTGTCTCTGTAAAGACCATCAGTAGCGGTCTCCTCATGTTGGGTTGAGTTATGTTACGTCTGGCTAGTTTAGGATATGCTACTGTTGCTCCTGTGCTATCCACTGCTACTCGGTGGATTTCTGCGCTCTAATGTTCCCTAGTATGCACTGCTTGGCTCCGGGAGGACAGCAATAATATTCTCGTCACGTTAAATTGAGTTACTCCACGTTAGAATAGGTCAGGTAAGGTCAGGTTATGTCAGGATATGTCTGACTTTTGTGATATACAATGCAAGCGGTGGACTTCTGCGCTCTGCTGTCCTCTAGTATAATCTGCTTGGCTCTGGGCTTGCCAGCAATAGTGGCCTCGGCACGTTAGGTTCAGATGTGCCACGTTTGGCTATGTTTAATTTGGTGAAGTTAGGGTGGATAGTCCATACAACTGTCCTATAAACTGCTATCCTCCGATTTCTGCGCACTGCTGCGTCCCAATATTTTCAGCTTGAGTCTGGGGAGTCCAGCAATAGCGGTCTCGGCGTGTTAGATTTATTTAGGGTACTCTTGCATATGACAATTTTGGTTACGTTAGGAGAGAGTAGCTTGGGCTTTTGTGGCAATCACAGCTATTCGGTGGGTTTCTACCATCTGCTGCGCTCTCCTATGTTCTGCATGGCTCTATGGTGTCCGGTAATAGCGGTCTCGGCACGTTAGGTTCAGTCAGTTTACGCTTTATTAGATTAGGCTATGTTAAGTATTGTCAGGATAGCTTTGACTTTCGTGCTAGATTACCTTATTCGTTGCATTTCTGTGATGTACGCCGTTCTACTACATTCTGCTTGGGTTTGGCGAGGCCAGGAGTAGAGGTCGCGGCAAGCTATGTTGAGTTACGCTACCTTTGGATAGGTTAGGTTAGGTCTGGTTATGTTAGGGTATCTTCGACTTTTATGCTATTTACTGTAATGCGGTGGATTTATGCGCACTACTGTGCTCTAGTACAATCTGCTAGTCTCTGTGGAGGCCTGCAATAGTTGCCTGGTCTTGTTAGGTTGGAATATGTTACGTTTAGATATGTTACGTTTGACCAGGTTAGAATAGACTACTTCGACCTCTGTGCTTTACACTGCCATTTCGTGGGTCTCCGTGATCTACTGAGCGCTACAACATTCTGCTTGGCTCTGCGGATGCCAGAAGCAGCGGTCGCGGGAAACCATGTTGAGCTATCCTATGTTCGGTTAGGTTAGGTTAGGTCAAGTTAGGATAGGACATCTACGGCTTTTGTGCTGTTCACTGCAATGCGGTGGATTTCTGCGCTATACTGTATTCCGTAAATTCTGCTTGTCCCTGTGGAGGCCCGTAATAGCGGTCTCGGCAAGTTAGATTGATTTAGGCCATGTTTGTTTATGTGCCGCTTGTTTGGGTTAGGTTTGTGTATCTTTAACATTTCCGATATACACTGCGATACCACGGCTCTCAGCGTTCTACTATCCACCAATTTGTTCTGCTTGGCCCTTTGGAGGCCAGCAATAGTAGTCGCGGCACGTTAGATTGAGTTGGGTTACGTTTTGTTATGTTACGGTTTGTCAGGTTAGGTGAGGGTAGGTTTGATTTTAGAGCCGCAGTATGCTGTTAGGTGGATTCCTGCGCCGTACAGGGCTCTAGTTCCTTCAGCTTGGCTCTTGGAATGCCTGCAACAGCGCTCTGGGTTCGTTACGTCGAGTTATGTTACGTTCGGCTAGGTCGGGCTTTGCTAAGTTTGGTTAGGGTAGATTTAAATTTTCTTCTGACGGACTTCTGCGTTCTACAGTGCTCTAGTATGTCCTGCTTGGCACGGCGGAGCTGATCTATCTGCCCCTGCTCGTCAGGTTGAGTTAGGCTTTGTTTGGTTATGATCGGTTTGTTTATGTTAGGTTTAGGTAGCTTTGACTTCACAGATTTACAGTGCGATTCTATCCGTTTCTGCGTTCTACTCTCCACTAGTGTGTACCGCTTGGCCCTGGGGAGACCAGCAATAGTGGTTGCGGCCCGTTAGGTAGAGCTAGGTTACGCTCGGATATGTTAGGATTGGCTAGGTTAAGAGAGGGTAGCTTTGACTGTAGCGCTATAGTGTGCTATTAGCTGGATTTCTGCGCCCCACAGGGCTCCAATATTTTCAGCTTGGCTCTGGGAAAGACATCAATAGTGCTCTATGCACGTTACGTTGTGTCTGGCTACGTTGGGTTAGTTTGTGGTTAGGCGATGTTAGGTCAGGATAGCTTTAGCTTTTGCGGTGTGCACTGCCTTTCGGTGGAGTTCTGCGCCCTACTGTCCTCTAGTACGTCCTGCTTCACTCTGGACATGGCAGTAAAAGCGGTCTCGGCACGTTAGGCTGAGTCAGGCTATGTTTGGCTATGTTCTGTTGGTATGTGCTAGGGCCGGGTAGCTTAACTTTTCTGATACACAACCGAGATTCAATGGATTGCTGCGTTCTACTCACCTCTAATACTGTCTGCTTGATTCTGCGGAGGCCGCCAATGTTGATCGCGGCACGCTAGGTTCAGATAGCTTATGCTCGGTCATGTTGCGGTTGGTTAAGTTAGAAGGGGATAGCTTTTCCCTTAGCCCTATTGTCTGCTATTAGGTTGATTTCTGCTCCCTAAAGTGTTTTAATATTTTCAGCTTGGCCCTGAGATTGACAGCAACAGTGGCCTCGGCGCGTTATGTTGAGTCAGGTTACGTTTGGTTACGTTACGGTTGGCTAGGTTACGACAGGGTAGCTTTGACTTTACTGCAATGGTCTGATATTAGGTGGATTTCTGCGCCCTACGATGCTTTAATATTTTCAGCTTGGCCATGGCAGGTCAGGAATAGTGGTCTCGGCACGTTATGATGGGTCAGCTTACGGTAGGTTAGGTTTGGTCAGGCTAAGTTTGATCAGGATGGCCTTAACTGTTGAGCTATACGCAGCTATTCGGTGGATATCTGCGATCTATTGTGCTCTGGAATGTCCTGCTTGGCTCTCGGGAGGGCAGCGGTTGCGGTTCCGGCACGTTAGGTTGAAATATGCTACGTTTTGTTATCTTACGGTTAGTTAGGTTAGGAGAGGG
>NW_016960474.1:0-223 GCF_001483705.2 Eufriesea mexicana
GTGGTGAGCTAACTTCCTTGCATAGGTATGGAGGAAAGATCCGTTCGGAGTGCTATAGCCATTGGAGTGCTGCAGAATCTGGCTGGAAAGTTCAATTTTATAGACATTTTTGACTAATATCGTAGTGAGCTATCTTCCTTCCATAAATCAGCGGGAAAGATTCTGTTGGTATGCTATAGGCATTGCAATGCTACAGAGTCTTGCTCGAAAATTCAATTTTATT
>NW_016960474.1:338-1346 GCF_001483705.2 Eufriesea mexicana
CAGAATCTGCCTGGAAAATTCAATTTTATTGACATTTTCGACTAATATCGTGGTGAGCTAACTTTCTTGCATGTACAAGGAGGAAAGATTGTATTGGCAAGTTATAACCATTGCAATGCTAAAGAATCTGGATGGGAAATACAATTTTAATGACATTTTCGACAAATGCCGTGTTGAGCTAACTTCCTTGCATTCGTAAGGAGGAAAAATTCTTTTGGAGTGCTATATCCGCCGCAATGCAGAAGAATCTGTCTGGAAAATTCAATTTCATTGACATTTTCGACTAATGTCGTGGTGAGCCAAATTCCTTGCATAAATAAGGAGGAAAGATTCTCTTGGCGTGCTATACGCACAGCAATGCTCTGGAATCTGGCTGCAAAGTTCAATTTCATTGACAGTTGCGACTAATATCGTGGAGAGCTAACTTCCTTTCATAAATAAGGAGGAAGGATTCTGTTGGCGTGCCATTGCCATTGCAATGCTATTGAATCTGGCTGTAAATTTCAATTTTATTGACATTTTCGACTATTGTCGTGGTGAGCTAACTTTCTTGCATAAATAAGGAGGAAGGATAATATTGGCGTGCTATAGGCTTCGCAATGATATAGAATGTGGTTCGAAAATTCAATTTTATTGTCATTTTCTACTAATATCGCGGTGAGCTAATTTTGTTGCATAAATAAGGAGGAAGGATAATATTGGCGTGCTATAGGCTTCGCAATGATATAGAATGTGGTTCGAAAATTCAATTTTATAGACATTTTCGACTAATATCGCAGTGAGCTAACATTCTTCCATAAATCAGGGGGAAAGATTCTGTTGGTATGCTATAGGCATTGCGATGCTATAGAACCTTGCTGGAAAATTCAATTTTATAGACATTTTCGACTAATATCGCAGTGAGCTAACATTCTTCCATAAATCAGGGGGAAAGATTCTGTTGGTATGCTATAGGCATTGCGATGCTATAGAACCTTGCTGGAAAATTCAATTTTATTGTCATTTTCT
>NW_016960475.1:0-581 GCF_001483705.2 Eufriesea mexicana
TCAATAAAATTGAATTTTCCCGCAAGATTCTATAGCAATGCAATGGCAATGGCGAGCCAATAGAACCTTTCCTCCTTATTTATGCAAGAAAGCTAACTCAACACGATAATAGTCGAAAATGTCAATAAAATTGAATTTTGCAGGCATATTCTACAGCATTGCAATGGCTATAGCACGCCAAAAGGATCTTTCCTCCATACTTATGCAAGGAAGTTGGCTCACCACGATATTAGTCGAAAATATCAATAAAATTGAACTTTCCAGCCCGATTCTGCAGCACTGCAATGGCTATAGCAGGCCAAAGGCATCTTTCGTCCTTACTTATGCAAGGAAGTTGGCTTACCACGCTATTAGTCGAAAATGTCACTAAAATTGTATTTTCCCGCATGATTCTATATCATTGCAATGGTTACAGCTTGAATATATAATCTTTCCTCCATATTTATGCAAGAAAGATAGCTCACCGCGATATTAGCCGAAAATGTCAATAAAATTGAATTCCCCATCCAGTTTCTATCGGATTGCAACGGCAATAGCACGCCAATAGAATCTCTGCTCCTTATTTATGCAAGAAAGATAAC
>NW_016960476.1:0-569 GCF_001483705.2 Eufriesea mexicana
AAAGCGTTAGGCGATCTATTCACTAAGCTATAACAGATTATAGATCTTGAGTAGTCCTATTCTATGGCAAGTAGATGGCTTTACTTGCCATTGGATTGAACGCGTTAGGCGATCTATTCACCGTGCTATAGCAGATTATAGATTTTGCTTAGACTTATTCTCTGGCAAGTACATGGCTGTACTTGCCATTGGTTGAAGGCGTTGGGCGACCTATTCACCAAGCTATAACAGGTTATAGATTTTGAATAGGCCTATCCTCTGGCAAGTAGATGTCTGTACATGCCACTGGATTGATGGCGTTATGCGATCAATTCACCAAGCGATAACAGGTTATAGATTTTGAATAGACCAATTCCCTGGCATGCAGATTGCTGTACTTGCCATTGGTTGAAGGCGTTGGGCGACCTATTCACCAAGCTACAACCGATTACAGACTTTGAATAGACATATTCTTTGGCATGTAGATGGCTCTACTTGCCATTCTATTGGATGCGATAGGCGATCCATTCACCAAGCTATAACAGGTTATAAATTTTGAATAGACCAATTCTCTGGCAAGTAGATGGCTG
>NW_016960476.1:633-932 GCF_001483705.2 Eufriesea mexicana
ATTCTCTGGCAAGTAGATGGCTGTACTTGCCATTGGATTGAAGGCGTTATGCCATCTACTCACCATTCTATAACAGGTTATAGATTTTGAAAAGACATATTCTCTGGCAAGTAGATGGCTGTAATTGCCATCGGATGAAGACGTTTGGCGACCTATTCACCAAGCTATAACGGATTATATATTTTGGATAGTCCTATCCTCTGGCAAGTAGATGGCTGTACTTGTCATTGGATTGTAGGCGTTAGGCGATGTATTCTCCAAGCTATAACAGGTTATCGACCTTGAGTAGCCCTATTCTC
>NW_016960477.1:0-258 GCF_001483705.2 Eufriesea mexicana
AGGAAAGTTACTATTGGCGTGCTATAGCCATTGCAATGCTATAGAATCTGCCTCGAAATTTAAATTTTATTGACATCTTCGACTAATATCGTGGTGAGGTAACGTTCTTGCATAAACAAGGAGAAAGATTATATTGGCGCGCAATAGCCATTGGAATGCTATAGAATATGGCTGGGAAATACAATTTTATTGACCTTTTCGACTGATATCGTGGTGAGCTAACTTTCTTGCATAAATAAGGAGGAAAGATTCTATTGG
>NW_016960478.1:0-884 GCF_001483705.2 Eufriesea mexicana
AGAGAATAGGCCTATTCGAAATCTATAACCTGCTATAGCTTGGAGAGTAGATCGCCTAACGCCTTCAATCCAATGGCTGGTACAGCCATCTACTTACCAGAGAAATAGTCTATTCAATATCCATAAGCAGTCACAGCTTGGCGATTAGATCGCCTAACGCTTTCAATCCAATGGCAAGTACAGCCATCTACTTGCCAGAGAATAGGTCTATTCGAAATCTATTACCTGTTATAGCATGGTGAATAGATCGCTTAGCGCCTTCAATCCAATGGCAAGTACAGCCACCTGCTTGCCAGAGAATAGGTCTATTCGATATCTATAACCGGTTATAGCTTGGTGGATAGATCGCCTAACGCCTTCAATCAAACAGTCATCTACTTGCCAGAGAATAAGTCTATTCAAAATCTATAAGCTGTTATAGATTGGTGAATAGGTCGCTTAATGCCTTCAACCAATGACAAGTACAGTCATCTACATGCCATAGAATAGGTCTATTCAAAATCTATAACCTGCTATAGCTTGCAGAATACATCGACAAACGCCTTCAATCCAATGGCAAGTACAGCCACCTACTTGCCAGAGAATAGGTCAATTCAAAATCTATAATCCGTTATAGCTTGGTGAATAGATCACCTAACGCCTCCAATTAAATGTCAAGAACAGACATCTGCTTGCCAGAAAATAGGTCTATTCAAAATCTATAACCTGCTATAGCTTGCAGAATACATCGACAAACGCCTTCAATCCAATGGCAAGTACAGCCACCTACTTGCCAGAGAATAGGACTATTCGATATCTGTAACCTGTTATTGCTTGGTGAGTAGATCGCGTAACGCCTTCAATCCAATGGCAAGTAAAGCCATCTATATGCCAGAGAATCAGTC
>NW_016960479.1:0-874 GCF_001483705.2 Eufriesea mexicana
AGCCGTCGCAATGGTGTAGAACCTGTCTAGAAAGCTCAATTTTATTGACATTTTCGACTAATGTCGTGGTGAGTTAACTTCCTTGCGCAAGTGAGGATGAAAGACACTTTTTGAGTGCTGTAGAAAATGCGTTGATATAGAATGAGGCTGGAAATACAATTTTGTTGTCGTTTTCGACTAATATAGTGGTGAGCTAACTTTCGTGCATAAACAAGGAGGAAAGATTCTATTGGCGATCTGTAGCCATTGCAATGCTTTAGAATGTGACTGGAAAGTTCAATTTTATTGATGGAAGGTTCAATTTTATTGACATTTTCGAATAATATCGTGGTGAGCTAACTTCCTTGCATAAGTAATGAGGAAAGATGCTTTTTGAGTGCTATAGCCATTGCAATGATATGGAAAGAGGCTGGAAAATACAATTTTGTTGACATATTCGACTAATATCGTGATGTGCTAACGTCCTTGCTTAAGTAAGGAGGAATGATGCTTTTTGAGTGCTATAGCCATTGCAATGATATAGATTGTGGCTGGAAAATACAATTTTGTTGACATTTTCGACTAATATCGTGGTGAGCTAACTTCCTTGCGTCAGTATGCAGGAAAGACTCTCTTGGCCTGCTATAGCAATTGCAATGCTGTAGAGCCTGTCTAGAAAGACCAATTATATTGACATTTTCAACTAATATCGTGGTGAGTTTACTTCCTTGCATAACTAAGATGGAAAGGTTCTATTGGCGTGCTATAGGCATTGCAAAGCTGTAGAATCTTCCTGGAAAGTATAATTTTCTTGACATTTTCGACTGATATCCTGGTGAGCCAACTTTATTGTATAAATAAGGAGGAAAGATTCAATTGGCGTGCTATAGCCGTC
>NW_016960480.1:0-755 GCF_001483705.2 Eufriesea mexicana
CTCAGCTCTACTCCAATCTGCTTGACCCTGCGGAGGCTAGCATTTGTGGTCGTGGTACGCTACGTTGCGCTTGCTATGTCAGGTTTGAATATGTTTATTTGTGTTAGGCTTTGGTATCTTTGAATTTTCAGCTTTACATCGCGATTCCATGGGTTTCTGCACTCTACTCACCGCTAATATGTTTTGCTCGGCCCTGGGGAGGCCAGCAATAGGGCGGCGGCACGTTAGGTAGAGTTTGGTTACGTTTGGTAATGCTACGATTGCTTAGGCTACGACAGGGTACCATTGACTTTTGTGCTACATACTGCTTTTCGGTGGACATCTACAATCGACTGTGCTCTAATATGCTCCGCTTTGTTCTGGGGAGGTCAGAAATAGCGGCCGCGGCATGTCAGGTTGAGTTAGGTTACGTTTGGTTAATTTATGTTAGCAATGGTAAGGTTTGTATAGCACTGATAACTATGCACTGCGATTCAACGGATTCCTGCGACCTACTCTCCTTTAATATGTTCTGCATGGCACTTGTGAGGCCAGCAATAGAGGTCGCAGCACCCTAGGTTGTGTTAGATCACGTTTGGTTACGTAAGATTGGTTAGGATGAGACGGGATAGCTATGACCATTTTGCTATACACTACTATCCGGTGGATTTCTGCACTCTACTGCGCTCTAATGTGCTTTGCTTTTCTTTGGCGAGGACAACAATTGCACCCTTGGCACGTTTCTTTGAGTTAGGCTACTCTCGGTTAGGTTAGGT
>NW_016960481.1:0-503 GCF_001483705.2 Eufriesea mexicana
GGTGGACTTCTCAGCTCTACATTGCTCTACTATACCCTCCTTGTCTCTGTGGAGTTCAGAAATAAAGGTCTCGTCATGTTTGGTTGAGTTAGGTTACGCCTTGGTTGGTACGTTTGGCAAGGTTAGGACATGCTACTTTGACTTCTGTGCTGTTCACTGTTATTCGCAGAATTTCTGCGCTCTAATGCCTGGTCCTTGGGAGGCCGTCAATATTTGTCTCGTCGCGTTATGGTGAGTTACACTACGTTTGGGTATGTTGCGAAGGGTCAGGTTATGTCAGAATACGTCTGACTTTTGTGCTATACAATGCAACGCGGTCGGTTCCTGCACTCTGCTGCCCTATAGCATATTCTTCTTGGCTTAGTGGAGGCCGTTAGCTGCGGCCTCGACACGTTAGTTCGAGTTATGCAGGTCAACAATGGCGCTCGCGGCACGATAGCTTTAGCTAGGTAACGTTTGGTTAGGTTAGGTTAGGTTGGGTTTGGTTAGGCTATCCGTCCCTT
>NW_016960482.1:0-730 GCF_001483705.2 Eufriesea mexicana
ACATCCATACATCCATACATCCATACATCCATAAAGCCGTCCATCCATAAACCCATCCATCCAAACATACATCCTTTCATACATCCATCCATCCACACTTCCTTCCATCCACCCATCCATTCATCCACCCACACATCCATACGTCCATACATCCACGCACCCACACATCTTTCCACCCAATCATACATCCATCCATACAAAAATCCATATATAAATACATCCATACAAGCACCCACTCATCCATTCATACATCCATCCATTCACTCATCCACCCATAAATGCATCCATCCATACATACGGCCAACCATACATACATCCATACATACATCCATACATACATCCATACATACATCCATACATCCATCCATTCATACATCCATCCATTCATTCATCCATCCATCCATACATCCATAAATATATACATCCATACACCCATACACCCGTATCATACATACATTCGTACATCCGTACATACATGCATCCATACATCCATCCATCCATACATCTACACATCCATACATCCATCGATCCATACATAACATACATACAACAATCCATCCATCCACCTTCCATACATACATACATAAATCAATACATATATCCATACATACACATGTACATTCGTCCATACATACATCCAAACACACGTCCTTCCACAAATCCATCAATACATCCACACATACATCCATAAAAACATCCCTTCATACATCCATACAAGCATGCATTCATG
>NW_016960483.1:0-715 GCF_001483705.2 Eufriesea mexicana
GCCTAACCAAACGTTACATAACACAATATAATATGCCTATACCAATATTTCTGTCATCCCCAGGGCCAAGCTGAACATACTAGGGCACAGTGGAGCCCAGGAGTACACCACATTACGGTGTACAGAACAGAAGAGGAAGATATCCTGTCCTAACGCAAACAAACCGGACATAACCAAACGTAGCCTAGCTCAATCTAATGCGCCGCGGCCACAACTCCTGGCCACCCCATAGTCGAGTAGAGTACGATAGACAAGCGAAGAGCGCAGAAATCCTCCGAATATCATTGTATAGCACAAAAGCCGAAGCCATACTAACCAAACGTTATCTAACCTAACCAAGCCAAGCGTAACCTAACCCAACCTAGCCTGCCGAGGCCACTATTTCTGGCCATCAGATGGTCGAGCAGAGTATTATGGATCTATGTAGGTTGCAGAACTTCACCGAATGTCAGTATATAGCGCATAGGTCTGGGTCATACTATCGTAACCTAACCACTCGTAACACAGCCAGACGCAACCTGACAAATGACCCGACCACGAACGCTGGCCTCCACAGAGCCAAGCAAAGCATAACAGAGGAGAGTAGAGCGCGGAAATCCATAAAATCGCAGCAAATGGCGGAAAAGTCGAAGCCGACCTCTACTCACCTTATCAACGGTAACATAACCAAACGTAACATAACACAACCAAACGTGACGCTACCACTATTGCTCAC
>NW_016960484.1:0-574 GCF_001483705.2 Eufriesea mexicana
AATGGCTATAGCACGCCACTAGTATCTTTCCTCCTTATTTATGCACGAAAGTTAGCCCACAACCATATTAGTCGTAAACATCAATAATATTGAATTTTCCAGCCAGATTCTTCTACATTTCAATGGCTATATCACGCCAATAGTATCTATCGTCCTTATTTATGCAAGGAAGTTAGGTCACCAACACCAGGATAATAGTCGAAAACATCAATAAAAGTGAATTTTCCAGCCAGATTCTATATGTTTGCAATGACTATAGTACGCCAGAAGAATCTTTCCTCCTTATATATGCAAGAAAGTTAGGTCACCAAGATAGTAGTCGATAATGTCAATAAAATTGAATTTTCCAGCCAGATTCTATGCCATTGACATGGCTATAGCAGTCCACTTGTATCTTTCCACCTTATTTATGCAAGAAAGATAGCCCACCACGATATTAGTTGTAAACATCAATAATATTGAATTTTCCAGGCAAATTCTATAGCATGGCAATGCGTAGAGCTCGCCAGTGGAATCTTTCCTACATATTTATGCAAGAAAGTTAGGTAACCACGATATTAATCGAAAATGTCGA
>NW_016960485.1:0-254 GCF_001483705.2 Eufriesea mexicana
AGTGTAGGACAGGGTAGCTTTGACTTTTGCGCTGTAAGCAGCTATTCAGTGGATTCCTGCTATGGACTGTGCTCCAATGTTGTCTGCTTGCTCCTGGGAAGGCCAGCAGTAGTGGTCGCGGCACGGTTGTCAGAGTTACGTTGCATTTGGTTATGGTACGTTTGGTAAGGTTTGGATATGGTAGCTTAGGTCTTTGTGCCATGCACTGCAATGCGGTGGATTGCTGCGATTTAGGTTAGGTTTGCCTAGGATGG
>NW_016960486.1:0-287 GCF_001483705.2 Eufriesea mexicana
GCATGCAAGTTAGGGCACAGCGATACGAGTCGAAAATGTCAATAAAATTAAATTTCTCAGCCACATTGTATTGCATTGCAGTGTCTGTAGCGCGAGAATAGAAACCTTCCTCCTTATTTATGCAAGAAGGTTACCACACTACGATATTAGTCGAAATTGTCAATAAAAAAGGAATTTTCGGTGCAGATTCCATAGCATTGCAATGGCTATAGCACGCCAATAGGATCCTCCCACCTTATTTGTGCAACAAAGTAAGCTCATCAAGATATTAGTACAAAATGTCAACA
>NW_016960487.1:0-648 GCF_001483705.2 Eufriesea mexicana
CATGACCAAGTGTAACATAATCTGTCTTAACGTAACACAACCTCACGAGCCTCGATCGCTATTGCTGGCCTCACAATAGCTAAGCAGAGTGAAACAGAGTAATGAAGAACCCTGAAATCGTCCGAAGAGCAGTGGGTGGCACAAAAGCCTAAGCTACCCTTTCGTAACCATACCAAACGTAACAAAACCAAACGCAACGTATATCAGACTGACGTGCCGAGACCAATACTGCTAGCTTTCCCGTAGCCGAGCAGAATATACTAGAGCACAGTAGAGCGCAGAAAGTCATCGAATAGCAGTGAATATCTCAAAAGTCGTAGCCATCCTGACCAAACGTAGCCTAACAATACCTTACCAAACGCAACCTATCTCATACTATCGTGCCGCGGCCGCTGTTGCTGGTCACCGCGGAGTTGAGCAGAATATAGAAGCAGAATATAGTAGAGATGTGAAGAGCGCAGGAATCCACAGAATAGCAGTGTGCAACATAAAAGTTGAAGCCATCCTTTCCTAACCTAACATATCATAGTATAAGCAAACACAGCCTAACTCAACATAATGCGCCGCGGCCACCCTTTCTATATTATTAGGTCACAGTTGCCCGCAGAAATGCACCGAATAACAGTGTAAACCTCGAAAGTCGAAGCA
>NW_016960488.1:0-416 GCF_001483705.2 Eufriesea mexicana
AAACGAGGTGGAAAGTTTCTATTGGCGTGCTATAACCATTGCAAAGCAATAGAATCTGGCTGGGAAAATACAATTTTATTAACATTTTCGACTAATATCGTGGTGAGCTATCTCTCTTGCATAAGTAAGGAGCAAAGATACTATTGGAGTGCTAGAGGCTTTGCAATGCTATAGACTCTTCCTCGAAAATTCAATTTTATAGTCATTTTCGACTAATATCGTGGCGAGCGATCTTTCTTGCATAAATAAGGAGGAAAGATTCCATTGGCGTGCTACATCCATTGCAATGCTATAGAATCTGGCTGGAAAACATAATTTTATTGACAGTCTCGACAAATATCTTGGTGAGCTTGCTTTCTTGCATAAATAAGGAGGATAGATTCTATTCGCGTGCTATAGGCATTGCAATGCTATAG
>NW_016960489.1:0-273 GCF_001483705.2 Eufriesea mexicana
ACGATATTAGTCGAAAATGTCAATAAAATTGAATTTTCCATCCAGATACTATAGAATTGCAACGGCTATGGCACGCCAATAGAATTCTACCTCCTCATTTATGCAAGAAAATTAGCCCACCGCGATATTAGTCGAAAATGTCAATAAAATTTAATTTTCCAGGAAGATTCTATACCATTGTAACGGCTATAGCACGGCAATAGTATCTTCCCTCCTTATTTATACAAGAAAGTTAACACACAACGATATTAGTCGAGATTGTTATTAAAATTG
>NW_016960490.1:0-618 GCF_001483705.2 Eufriesea mexicana
ATAAATGAAACTAACGTGCGGCTACTACTACTGCTGGTCTCCTGATAGTCGAGCAGAGTATAGCAGAGCATTGTAGAGACCAGAAATCCACCGAATTCCAGTGTATATAACAAGATCCGAAGCTACCCATTCCAAAACTAACCAAACGTAACATATCCAAACGCAACATAACTCAGAATACCGTGCAGAGACCAATACTGCTAACATCCCCTTTCCCAAGCAGAATATACTAGAGCACATCAGAGCGCAGAAATCAACCGAATTGCGGTGTATAGCACAAAAGTCAAAGCTACCGTATCCTACCCTAACAAATCGTAACATTGCCAAACGTAGTGTAACAAAACCTGTCGTGCCATGGCCACTATTGCTGGCCTCCAGAGAGTCGTGCAGAGTATAGTAGAGCAGAAGAGAGCGCAGAGCGCCACCAAATAGCAATGTATAGCACAAAAGCCGAATACACCAAGACCTAACCAGGCCTAACCTAACCTAACCAAGCGCAGAATAAATGAACCTGATGTGCCGCGATAACTATTGCTGACTTCCCCAGAGGCAAGAAGAATATGATAGAGCACAGTAGAGCAGAGAGGCACTTAGAATATCAGCGTTGAGCACATATGT
>NW_016960491.1:0-526 GCF_001483705.2 Eufriesea mexicana
CAACCAGACACTATATCATAGCAATGTCTACAGCACGCCAATAGAATCTGCCCTGCTCATTTAAGCAAGAAAGGTAGCTCACCACGATAATAGTCGAAACTGACAATAATATGCTACTTTCCAGCAAGATTATATAGAATTGCAAAGCCTATAGCACGCCAATATTATCTTTCCTTCTTACTTAGGGAAGGTAGCTAGCTCACCACGATATTAGTAGAAAATGACAATAAAATTGAGTTTTTGAGGACGATTCTATAGCACTGCAGTGCCTGTAGCACGCAATAGAATCTTTCCTGCTTATTTATGCAAGGAAGTTGGCTCACCACGATATTAGCCGAAAATGTCAATAAAATTGAAATTTCCAGCCAGATTCTACTGCATTGCACTGTCTATAGCACGCAAATAGAACCTACTCTGCTTATTTAGGCACGAAAGATATCATCACCGCGATAATAGCCGAAACTGTCTATAATATTGAGCTTTCCAGCCAGATTCTATAGTATTGAAATGGCTATAGCACGCCAAT
>NW_016960492.1:0-918 GCF_001483705.2 Eufriesea mexicana
CATTCATGCGCACATCCATATACACATCCATGCATACGACCATACATACATCCCCACATACATGCATAAATACATCCATAAATGCATCCATACATACATAAATACACACATACATACAGCCATACATGCATACATGCGTACATCGATACAACCATCCGTTCATATACCCGTTACTCCATTCATACCTCCATCCATAACTCCATACATCCATACACCCACCCATCCTACCACCCATCCGTTCAGCCACACATACATCCTTATACCCATACATACGTTCATCCATACATTCCTACATCCATACATATCCATACATCCATGCATCCATACATCCATGCATCCATACATCCATACATCCATAAAACCATATATCCATACATTTATAAGTACATGTATCCGTACACACATTCATCCATACATCCATCCATGCCTACATCAATACCTCCATACATCCATAGATCGATACATTCACACATCCATAAATGATGGTCCCATGCATCCATATATTCGTCTATCCATACATCCATGCATACGTAAACACATCCATCCATACATCCATACATCCGTCCATCCGTACTTCTGTCCATCCGAACAATCTTCCATTAATACATCCAACCATCCATTCATCCATCCATCCGTAACATCTACGCATCCATACATTCATCCGCCTATAGATACATCCGTCCATATATCGATCCATCATTACACACATCCATGCATAAATCCATCCACCCGTACACCCATCCATACATCCATACATCTATCCTTACATGCATTCATACATCCACACATACAATCCATACAAACAGCCATACATATGCCCGTACATCCATACATCCATCCAAAAATCCGTTCACCCATCCATCCATATATCAAGGCATACATCCATACATACGCCCATGCATACATCCATACATACAT
>NW_016960493.1:0-454 GCF_001483705.2 Eufriesea mexicana
AACGTAGAATATCTCAACATGACGTTCCGCCACCACTATTGCTGGCCTCCCCAGGGCCAAGCATATTACGGTAGAACAAAATAGAGGGCGGGAACTCACCGAATAGCTGTGTATAGCACAAAAGGCGAAGCTATTCTAATCAGATATAGGCTAACCTAAGCCAACCAAGTGTAGACTAACACAGCCTGACCAGCCAGGACCACAATTGGTGGCCACCAGACAGTCGAACGGAGTACAGTAGGGCGAGGTGGAGAGCAGAAATCCACCCAGTAGCAGGGTTCAGCACAAAAGTCAATTCTATGCTACCTTAACCTATCCAAACCTAACCTAACCAAGCGTGACATAAATCATCCTAACATGCCGCGACCACTATCCCTTGCGTACCCAGAGACAAGCAGATTCTGATAGAGCACAGTAGAGAGCCGAAGTCCATCGAATAGCAGTGTATAGCACA
>NW_016960494.1:0-572 GCF_001483705.2 Eufriesea mexicana
CTCGTTAGATTTACTTAGTCTGCGTTTGGTTTGATTAGGTATTGTCGGGTAAGGTTAGAGTACCTCTGACATTTGTGCTTTTCGCTGCTGTTTGATGTCCTCCTACGCTCTACTGTGCTCTAGCGTGTTCTGCTTGGCTCTGGGGATGCAAGTAATAGTGGCCCGGCACCTTAGGTTAAGTTATGCAACGTTTGGCTTTATTACGTTTGGGCATGTTGGGATAGGATGGCGATGACTTTTACGATATACACTGCTATTCACTGCATTGTTACTCTCTACATTGCTCTACAATACTCTGCTCGACTATTCAGAGGCAAGAGATAGTGGTCGCTGCTCGTTATGTTATGCTAAGTTGCGTTTCGGTACGTTACAATTAGATTGGCTCGGAGAGGACAGCTTTGACATTTGTGTTATTTACTGCCGTGCATTAATATGCTCATTGCTTGGCTCTGGGCAGCGCAGTAATAGTGCTCTCGGCACGTTGGGATTATTTAGCCAACGTTTGGTTAGGTTAGGTTATGTCAGGTTAGGTTAGGGCATATTCGACTTTAGTGGTATACGCTACTATTTGG
>NW_016960495.1:0-3573 GCF_001483705.2 Eufriesea mexicana
GCAGTGCATAGCGCAAAAGTCAGATCTATCGTATCCTAAATAAACCAACCGTAGCATAAACACACGCAACATTTACGCCGAGACCACCGAATCGGTCTCGGCGTAATCGCCCGAATAGAAGTGTATAGCACAAAAGTCAATGCAATCCCATCCTATTGTATCCAATCTTGATATAACTAATCGTAACACAACTCAAACTAACGTACCGCGACCACAATTTCTGGCCTCCCCAGAGTCGAGCAGAACTTACTGGTGGATAGTAGAGCGCAGAGATCCATAGGATCGCAGTGTATATCGGAAGATTCAAAGCTACTTTAGCCTAACCCAGACCATCAGGACACGGCCTAGCTTCGCCTAACCCAAAGTAACGTGCCGAAACCGCCATTGCTGCCGCCCTCCGCCCCCCCCCCAAGAGAAAAGCAGGACATACAAAGGCACAGTAGAGCGCTCAAGTCCACCGAACAGCAGTGTACAGCACAGAAGTTAAAGCCATCCTAGCCAAACTAAGCCTAACCCAACCTCACCGGGCGTAACCGTACACGACATAACGCGCTGAGAGAACTACTGCTGCCCTTGCCAGGGCAAAGCTCAAAATATTAGAGCACTGTAGGGCGCAGGGGACGAACTAATATCTGGCTACAGCCCTAAAGTCGATGCAATCTTCTGCTAGCAAAACCAACCATAAGAAGACCCAACGAAACCTAACTCCACTTAACACGCCGCGACCACTGTTTATGGCATCCCCTGAACCAAGCCGAACACATTAGTGGAGAGTAGAACACAGAAATCCATAGAATCGCTGTGTACATAAGAAAAGTCATAGCTATCCGAACCTAATCCGAAACAACAGGACATAATGAAACATAGCTTAACCCAACCTAGCGTGCCGAGGACGATATTGCTGCCCTCCTCGGAGCCAAGCAGGAGGTGCCGGAGCACAGTTGAGCGCAGAAATGCACCGAATAGCAGTATACAGCACGAACGTGGAGGATATCCTGAACAAACATTGCCTAGCCTAACATAACCGAACGTAACCAGAATAAACATAACGTTCCGAGACCACTATTGCTGACGTTCGCAGAGCCAAGCTGAAAATATTAAAGCACTGTAGGGAGCAAAAATCACCTAATAGCAGACTATAGCTTTAATGTCAGCGATATCTTCTCTTAACCAAAACCAACAGTAACATAATCAAACATAACATAACTGAACCTAACGTGCCGTGACCGCTATTGTTGCCCGCCCAGAGCCAAGCAGGACATACTAGAGCACAGTAGAGTGCAGAAGTTCTCCCAACAGCAGTGTACAGCACAAAACTTAAAACTACCCTGAAAAAGCTTAGCGTGGCCCAGCCTAACCGACCGTAACATGTCACAATGTACTGTGCAGAGGCCACTATAGTTCGCCCTCACAGAGCGAATCTGGAGGCATTGGAGCGCTCTATGTCGCAGGAATCCACCTGACAGCAGACTATAGCACTAAAGTCAAAGCGATCCCCTTCTAACATAACTAACCGTAGCATAACCAAACGTAACCTATCTCAACCTAACATTCCACGACCACTGTTGCTGACGACCCCAGAGCCAAGCAGAACAAATTAGCCGAGAGTGGAACGCAGATTTCCATATAATCGCAGTGTACATCAGAAAAGTCAAAGCCTGCCAAACCTATCCGAAGCCAACAGAACATATCAAAACATAGCATAATCAAACCGTTGTGCCGAGACCACTATTCCTGCCGTCCTCAGAGCCAAGCAGGACATACTAGAGCACCGCCTAGCAACGAAATCCACCGTACAACAGTTTATAGCACGAAAGCCAAAGCTATCCTTACCTATCTTAACATAACCTAAACTAACCAAATGTACCGTAACACAGCCTAAGGTGCCGCGACCGTAATTAATTGAAACCCCACAGTCGTGCAGAGTATAATACAGTAATGCAGAGCCCAGAAATCCACCGAATAACAGTGTATTGCACAAAAGTGGAGGATACCCAAGCCTAACCTTGCTTAACCTAACCTAAGCATACGCGACATAGCTCAATATAACGTGCCGCAACCACTGCCGCTGGCATCCCCGGAGCAAAGCAGAATATAGCAGTGGACTGTAGACCACAGAAATCCACCGAATAGCAGTCTATAGCACGAAAGTCAAAGCCACACTAGCCGAACCAAACCTAACCTAACCTAACCAAACATAACCTAACTCAAATTAATGTGCGACGACCACTAATCCCCTTCTCCCCTGAGTGGAGCAGAATGTGGTAGAGTAACGTAGAGCGCATGAAGCCAACGAAAAACAGTGTATAGCACAAAAAGGGAAATCCTAAGCAGATTATCCCAACCTAACCTAACGAGACGTAACCTTATTCAGACTGACGTGCCGAGTCCACACTTTCTTGACACCACAGAACCAAGCAGAACATATTGGATCACAGCGGAGGGTGGAAATCCACCGAATAGCAGTGCATGTCATAGAAGTCTAAACTACCTTGTAGGAACCTCACCAAACGTAGCACAACCAGACATATCGTGACTGAATCTAACGGACCGAGGCCGCAATTTCTTGCGACCTTGGTGCCAGGCAAAAAATTTTAGAGCACAGTAGAGCGCATATACCTACGGCATAGCAGTGTATAGCACGTAAGCTAAACACATAGTGACCTAAGCTGACCTAACTTAACCAATCCAAATGTAGTGTAACGTAACATAGCGTGACGAGACCACTATTCCTTACCACCCCGGAGCCAAGCAGAAAATAATTGAGCCCAGTAGATGGCAGAAAACCACCGAATTGCAGTTTATGGCATAAAAGTCTAAGCAACTCCCTCCAAACATAACTAACGTGTCATAAGCAAACGCAGCATAACTCAACCTAACGGGCCCAGGCCACTAATGCTGGCCTCTCTGGAGCCAAGCAGAATACACTTCTGTACTGTAGATCCCAGAAATCCACCGCAATGCAGTACAAAGCAAGAAAATGGAAGACACCCTAATCTAACCTGACCAATCCAGAACTGTCCAAACGTACTGTTACTCAACATACCGTGACGAAAAAGATTCTCCTGCAATCCCCAGAGCAAAGCAGAATATATACGAGCACAGTAGAATGCAGAAATCCATCGAATGGCAGTGTGCAGCACAAAAGTCAAAGTAGCCTATCCTAACCTAGCCAAACGAAACATACCCAAACGCAACGAAATTCAACCTAACATGGCGAGACAATTATTGTTGGCCTGCACGGAGACAAGCAGAATGTACTAGAGCAGGGTAGAGCGCAGAAATCCACCGCAATATTGTGAATAGCACAAGAGTCGGGGATATCCTATCCTAACGTAACATTACCTATCCTAACCAATCGTAACATAACTTAACCTAACGTTTCGAGACTGCTATTGCTGGCCTGCCAAGAGCCAAACAGAAAATACGAGAATACAGTAGAGCGCAGAAATCCGTAGATAGGTGTGTATAGCACAAAAGTCTAGGCTACAGAGAGCCAAACAGAAAATTCGAGAATACAGTAGAGCGCAGAAATCCGTAGATAGGTGTGTATAGCACAAAAGTCTAGGCTAT
>NW_016960496.1:0-300 GCF_001483705.2 Eufriesea mexicana
CCAGTGCATAGCGCAAAAGACAAAAATATACTAACCTAACATATCCTTACCTCACCAAACCGAACGTAACATTACACAACCAAACGCGCCACGAACATTATTACTGGCCTCACCAGAGACGATCAGAACATATTAGAGCACAGTAGAGCGCAGAAATCCACCGAAGTACTATGTGCAGCGCAAAAGTTGAGGCTACCCTATCCTAACCTAACTAAACGTAACATAAGCTGGCGCAACGTAACACAACGTGACGTGCCACGAATGCTATTGCTGGCCTCACGAGAGCTATGCAGAGTAGAG
>NW_016960497.1:0-300 GCF_001483705.2 Eufriesea mexicana
ATGTATGAATGATACGGATGTATGGATGTATATATGTATGGATGTTTGGATGGCTGTATTTATCGATGGATTTATGTATGGATGTTTGGATATATGGAAGGATGTACGTTTGGGTGGATAGATGTATGGGTGCGTGGATGTATGGACGTATGGATGTGTGGATGGATGAATGGATGGGTGGATGGAAGGAAGTGTGGATGGATGGATGGGTGGATGAAGGGATACAAGGATGGATGGATGGATGCATGGATGGATGGATGGATGTATGGATGTATGGATGTATGGATGTATGGATGTATG
>NW_016960497.1:1010-1305 GCF_001483705.2 Eufriesea mexicana
ATGGATGTATGGATGTATGGATGTATGGATGAATGGATGTATGTATGTATGGATGTACGAAAGTATGGGTGTACGGGTGAATGGATGTACGGATTTATATATGTATGGATGTATATATGGATGGATGTATGGATGTGTGAATGGTTGGATGGATGTATGGATGGATGGATTTATGGACGTGTGGATGTATGTATGCATGTACTTGCGGATGTATGTACGGATAGGTGTATGGATCAATGTATGTATGGATGGGTGGATGTATGGATGGATGGATGTATGACAAGGTGGATGTGTG
>NW_016960498.1:0-606 GCF_001483705.2 Eufriesea mexicana
GTCGGATTCTGTAGAATTGATATGGCTATAGCATGCCATTAGAATCTTACCTCATTATTTATGCAACAAAATCAGCTCGCGGCGGTATTGGCCGAAAATGTCAATAAAATTGAATTTTCCAGTCGGATTCTGTAGCATTGCTATGGCTATAGCATGCCAATTGAGTCTTTCATCCTTATTTATGCAACAAAATTAGCTCACCACGATATTAACCGAAAACATCAATAAAATTGTATTTTCCAGTCAGATTCTATAGCATTGCAATGGCTATAACATGCCAATAGAGTCATTCCTCCTTGTTTACGCAACAAAATTAGCTCACAACAATATTAGTCGAAAACATCAGTAAAATTGTATTTTCCAGTCAGATTCTATAGTCAGATTCTATAGCACTGCAATGGCTATAGCATGCCAATAGAAACTTTCCTCCATATTTATGCAACAAAATTAGCTCACCACGATATTATTCGAAAGTGTAAACATAATTGAATTTTCCAGTCGGATTCTGTAGCAATGCTATGGCAATAGCAGGCCAATAGAATATTTCCTCCTTATTTATGCAACAAAACTAGCCCACAACAATATTAGTCGAAAATGTCAATAAAA
>NW_016960499.1:0-598 GCF_001483705.2 Eufriesea mexicana
ATCCATACATCGCTTCACCAAACCGGCCATCCATCCATACATGCATACATGCATACATCCATAAATACTTACATTCCTTTAATCCATACATACATACATCATACATCCATACAAACATACATCCATACACACATCCACACATACATCCATGCATTCATCCATACAGCCATACAGCCATCCATCCATACATACATCCATCCGTACTTCCAACCTTCCATACACCCATACACCCATACGTCCACCCATCCATTTATCCATAGATCCATACATCCACACATCCATCCATCTAAACATCAACGCATCCATACATCCATCGATCTTTACAACCTTCCAACAATACATCCATCCACCAATCCATCCATCCTTCCATGCATGCATACACACATCAATACACAGAAACATACATACACCTGTACATTCATCCATACATACATCCATACATGCATTCTTGCATACATCCATAACTACATCCATTCATACAGTCCATACATACATCCATGTATACATCCATACGTTCGTCCTTGCAAGCATCCGCACATACATCCGTT
Organism: Eufriesea mexicana; assembly: GCF_001483705.2. NCBI lineage: Eukaryota > Metazoa > Arthropoda > Insecta > Hymenoptera > Apidae > Eufriesea > Eufriesea mexicana. Next base: position 549 of record NW_016960499.1, read on the forward strand.
CCTCCGTCCATCCACCCATCCATTCGTCCACCCACACATTCTTACATACA
>NW_016960500.1:0-269 GCF_001483705.2 Eufriesea mexicana
GTAAGGTTATGGCTATAATTATTTACTATTGACAGTGCGGTAGCTAGTACATACACCATTAGGGCTCTGTAGCAGGTAAATTAATCTGTTCAATGATGATTTAGGTTTAATAGCAATTCTAAAGTGACAAGATAGCCGCCCATTTTTCCGTGATAAATTAACAATTGAAAACACTGTGCGGAGTATATCCACCTTCAGAGTACCGCACGCCCTTGAATGCTTTGCTCACTCGTGACGTAAATTGCAAAGCGATTCGAGAATAAGCCATT
>NW_016960501.1:0-531 GCF_001483705.2 Eufriesea mexicana
AGTATATTAGGGCTCCGCAAAGCGCAGAAATCTACCTATTTTCAGTGTATAGCACAATAGTCATACCTACCCTGCCCTAACATAGGTAACCGTAACGTAATTGAAGAAAGCATTTCTGAACCTAACGTGCCGAGACGGCCATAGCTGGCCCCCCAGAGACAGTCAGGGCGCATTAGAGCAATCTAGAGCGTAGAAAGCTGCCTCATTGCAGTGAACAGCACAAATGTCAAAGATACACAAACCTTACCTGATCTAACGTAAACTAACTAAACGCGCCGGCACCAGTACTGCTGGCCACCCCAGAGCCAAGCAAAAGATACCAGACCACAGTAGAGCGCACAAAACCACGGAATAGCAGATTGTACCACAAAAGTCGAAGGCATTTGGTCCTAACCTAACCAAACGTATCGTAAGCGTAACATATCTAGAACTAACGTGACAAGACGTCTATCTCTGCCTCCCCAGGGACATGCAGAATATACTAGAGGAGAGTAGAGCACAGAAGTCCGTAGAATAGCAGTGTATACCACA
>NW_016960502.1:0-2125 GCF_001483705.2 Eufriesea mexicana
GCTCTAATATACCATGCTTTGCTCTGGGGAGACCAGAAACTGTGGCTGCGGCACGCTACGTTGAGTCAGGTTCCGTTGGGCTATGTTACGCCGGCATGGATTTGGTTTGGATAGCTTTCACCTTCTCGCTATACACTGCCATTCTGTTGACTTCGGCTCCCACTCTCTTCTAATATGTGCCGCTTGGCGACTGGGAGGCCGGCAATAGTGGTCTAGGCGCGTTAGGTTGTGTTCAGTTACGTTTGGTTTTGTTAAGTTTGGCTATGTTAGAATAGGGTATCTTTGACTTCTGTGCTATATGATTCCTACGCTCCTCGTTGCTCTACTATAATCTACCCGGCTCTGGGGAGGCCAGCAATGGCTGCCGTGGCACGAAAGTTTGAGTCAGATAACGTTTGGTTTGGTTAGGTTATGTTAGGTTCGGATAGGGTGACTTTGACTTTTGCGCTGCATACCGATATTCGGTTAACTTCTGCGCTCTACCGTGCTCTAATATGTTCTGCTTGGCTCCGGCGAGGCCAGAAGTAAAGGTCTCGGCTCGATAGGTTCAGATACCCTACATTAGGTTGCATTATTCGGTGGACTTCTGCGCTCTCGGTTGCTCCCCAATACTCTACTCGAATATGCGGAGGCCAGAAATGGCGGTCGTAACACGATAGCTTGGGTTAGTCAACGCTAGGTTGGGTTAGGTTAGGTGTGGTTTGGGTAGGAAGTCTTTAACTTTTATGCTATACACTGCTATTCTATATATTCTGTGCTATGCGACGTTCAGTTAGGTTAGGTTAGGACATGTTAGGTTAGGATGTCTTTCACTTTCGTACTATACACAGCAATGCTGTGGATAACTGTGCTCTTCTGCGCTCTAGTATATTCCGCCTGGCTCTGTCGGGGCAGGAAAACGGGGTCTCGGCACGTTAGGTTTTGTTAAGATACGTTCGGTTGTGTTACGTTTGGTCATGCTAGGATAGAGTAGCATGGACTGTTGTGCCATGCACTGCTATTCCATGCATTCCAGCACTCTACCCTTCTCTAATATGTTCAGGTTCGCTTTCGGGAGGGCAGCAATAGTGGTCTCGGCAGGTTGGGATGTGTCATGTTATGTTTGGTTACGTTACGTTTGGTCAGGCTAGCAGGTGATAGCTTTGACTTTTGTGCTATATACTGTTATTCGGTGGAGTTCGGCGCTCTACAGAGCTCTAGTATGTTTAGGTTGGCACTGCGAGTGCCAGCAGCAGAGGTCTCGTCAATTTATGCTGTGTTACGTTGCGTTCGGTTAGTTTAAGTCAGGATAAGTTTGATTAGGATGGCTTTGACATTTGTGCTATCCACTGCTATTCGGCGGATTTTCTCCCCTACAGTGCTATAGTACATTCTGCTTGGCTATGTGGAGGGCAGCAGTAATGCTCACGGACCGACAGTCGGAGTTATGATGCGTTCGGTTATGCTACGCTTGATAGGTTAAAATTGGGTAGCTTTGACTTCTGTGCTATACACTGCAATTCGGTGGATTTCTACGATCTGCGCAGCTGTGCTACACTCTGCCAAACTCTCGGGAGGCCAGCAATAGAGTGCTCGGCCCGATGGTTTTAGATAGGCAGCGTTTGATTACGTTGCGTTAGCTTGGGTTAGGTTTGGATAGATAAGACTTTCGTGGTATACACAGCTTTTCGGTGGATCTCTACGCTCCACTGTGCTCTACTTTCTTCTGCTTGGCTCTGGAAGTCCAGCTATAGAGGTAGCTGCACGTTATGGTAAGTTAGGCTACGTTTGGTTAGGTTACATTGGTTTGGGTCAGGTTCGGTTAGCCTAGACTTTTCTGCCGTACACTGCATGTCGACGGATTTCTGCGTTCTATATTCCATTAATGTTTTCTGCTTGGCTCTGGGGATGCTAGCGATAGCGGTTTCGGCATGTTAAGTTGAGTTAGGCTCTGTTTCGTTATGTTCTGTAGGTTTGGGTTCGGCTCACGTAGTTTTGACGTTTCTGATATTCACAGTTATTCTTTGGATACCTGTGTTCTGCCCTCCACTAATCTGTCCTGCTTGGCTCTCGGGAGGCCAGAAATAGCGTTCGCGGCACGATAGGTTGAGTTAAGTTTCGTTCGGTTGTGTAACAAATGGTTATG
>NW_016960503.1:0-687 GCF_001483705.2 Eufriesea mexicana
CGAACCTTTATGCCGCGTCCACTATTGCTGTCCTCCCCGGAGTCAAGCGGAACAAGCTAGCGAAGGGTAGAATGCAGAAAACCATATAATCGCAGTGTATATCAGAAAAGTCAAACCAACCCGAGCCTAACCCAAACTAACAGAACATAGCGAAACATAGACAGTCACAGGCCTACGTGCCGAGACCGCTGCTGTTGCCCTCCCCAGATACCGGCAGGACATACTAGAGTACAGCAGGGCGTAGAAATCCACCGAATAGCAGTGTACAGCACAAAAGTTGAAGCTATCCAGACCAAGCTTGGCCTGAACCGTACAAACCGAACGTAACATGACACAACGTAACGTGCCGAGACCATTATTGCTGACCTACACGGAATCAAGCGGATCACATTAGTGGAAAGAAGAACGCAGGCATCCATTTAATCGCTGTGTATATCAGAAAAGTGAAAGCTACGGAAGCCTAACCCTAACCAACAGGACGTCACCAAACATAGACTGACTCGACCTAACGTGCTGACACCGCTATTGTTGCCCTCCCCAGAGCCAAGGAGGACGTACCAGGGCACAGTGGAGCGCAGAAATCCTCCGAACATCAAGGTACATCACAAATGTTGAAGGTGTTCAAACCAAACTTAGCGTAACACAGCCTAACCGAAAGTAACCTGACGAAACATAGCGTGCCGAGAT
>NW_016960504.1:0-4749 GCF_001483705.2 Eufriesea mexicana
AACCTAACCCAAAGAAACATAACCTAACCGAACGAAACTTAACACAAGCTAACGCGACGCAGCGACAGTTTCTGGCCTCCCCAGAGCAAAGCAGAGAATCTTTGAGCACAGCAGAGCTGAGGAATCCACCGAAAAGGAGTATGCAGCACAAAAGTCAAAGGAACCGTAACCTAACCCAACCAATCATAACACTACCAAACGTATCAGAGTTCAGCCAAACCTGCCGAGCGCACTATCTCCGGCCTCCCCGCAGCCAAGCAGAGCATATTGGAGCACACCAGATCGCAGAAATTCACGGCATAGCAGTGTACAGCACAAAAGTCAAAGCTACACTTTCCTATCCTAACCAAACGTAACACAAGCGGAGGTATCGTAACACAACCTGACATGCCACGACCATCATTGCTGGCCTCCACAGAGCCCAGCAGAGCATAATAGAGGAGAGTAGAGAGCAGAAATCCGTGGAATCTCCGTGTATAGCAGAAAGCTCGAACTGTCCAAACATAACCAGGGCAAACGTAACCCAACCTCAGCCTATCGTGCCGAGACATCTATTACTGGCTTCCCCAAAACCGAGCGGAACATATTAGAGCACAGGAGTCCGTGGAAATCCATCGAATAGCAACGCTTACGACGAAAGTAGTACTTAACCGAACCCAACCCAACCTAACATAACGTTACCAAACGTAACCTAGCTCAACGTAACGGTCCGAGACAACTATTGCTGGTCACCTCAGGGTCGAGCAGTGTATAGTAGAGAAATGAAGAGCGCAGAAGACCAACGAATTGCAGCGTACAGCACACAAATCAAAGTTACCCTATCATAAACTGACCAAACTTACCCTAGCCATACGTAACATAAGTCAACTTAACGCGCCGAGAGTACCGTTGCCGCCCTCCCCAGAGCCAAGCAGAGCACATCGGATCACAGTATAGCGCAGAAATCCACCGAAGCAGAGCCAAGCAGAGCACATCGGATCACAGTATAGCGCAGAAATTCACCGAATAGCAGTTTACAGCACGAAAGTCAAAGCTACCCCGTCCTAACGTAACCAAACGGAATATGAGCGGACATTATACATCTCAACCCAACGTGCCGAGACCACTGTTGCTGGCCTCCCCAGAGCCAAGCAGAACATGCGAAAGCACAGCAGGGTGCAGAAATCCGCCGAATAGCAGTGTACAGTTCAACAGTTAGAGCTATCCCGTCCAAACCTGACCTGACCCAACCTTCCGTACGTAACATGACACAACGTAACGTACCGAGACCGCCAATGCTGGCTTCCCCATAGTTCAGCGGAACACATTAGGGCACTGTGGGGCGCAGAAGTACACCTAATAGCAGACTGTAGTACTAAAGTCATAGCTATCCCCTCCTATCATAGCCAAACCAAGCATAATCAATCGCAGCCTATCTCAACCTAACGTGCCGCGACGACTATTGATGGCCAACCTAGTGGCAAGCGGAACGCAATAGTAGGGAGTAAAACGCAGAAACTCATATGAACGCAGTGTATATCAGAAAAGTCGGTGCTACCCAGACCTAACCGAGACCAACTGGAAATAACCGAACATAACATAAATAAATATTTCGTGCAGATACCGCTATTGCAGCCCGCCCTAGAGCCAAGCAGGACGTACTAGAACAGGGGAGAGCGCAGAAATACATCGAATTGCAGTGTACAGCACAAATGTTAAAGCTATCCTGACCAAACTACCCTATACAGACGAAACCGTTCGTAACGTGACTCAACGTAATGAGCCGACACCAGTCTTGCTGGCCTTCCCAGAGCCAAGCTGGAAATATTAAAGCACTCTAGGGAGCAGGAGTCCGCCTAACAGCAGGCTATGGCACTAAATTCAAAGCTATCCTTTCCTAACCTTGAGAATCATAATATATCCGGACGTATCCTAACCTACACTGACGTGCTGGGAACACTATTTCTGGAATCTCGAAATCCAAGCAGGACATACTAGAGCGCAGTACGGCGCAGAATTCCACCGAATAGCAGCGTACACAACTTAAGATAAAGATGTCCTGTCCAAACTTAGCCCGACCCCACCAAACTGAAGCGTGCCTGACACATCATAAATTGCCGCGACCATAGTCGGTGGCCTTGACAGAGCGAAGCCGAAAGTATTGGAACACAGAACGGCGCAGAAATTCACCTGAGAGTAGACTGTAGCACTAAAGGCATAGCTATCCTCTCCTAACCTAGCGAATCGTAACATAGCCGAAAGTATCCTAACCTACCCTAACGTGCTGCGACCACCATTTATGGCATCCCCAGAGACAACCAGGACATACTGTAGCACAGTAGAGCTCAGAAATCCATCGAAGAGCATTGTACATCACAGAAGATAAAGCTATCCTGACCAAACATGGTCTAACCCAGCCTAAGTGAACGTAACCTGACTCAACATAATGTGCCGATACTCCTATTGCTGGCCTTCCGAGAGCTAAGCTGAAAATATTAAAGCACCAAAGGGAGAAGAAATCCGCCTAATAGCAGACCATGGCACTAAAGTCAAAACTATCCTCTCCTAACATAACCAACCTTAACACAGCCAAACGTAACCAAACTAAACCTAACGTGCCGCGACCACTATTTCTGGTCACCCCAGATTCAAGCGGAAAACAATAGTGGAGGGTAGACTGCAGAGATCCATTTAATCGCAGTGTATGTCAGAAAAGACTAAGCTATCCAAACATAACCGTAACCAACGGAACATAGCCAAACGTAGGCTGACTCAATCTAACATACAGTGACCGCTATTTTTGCCCTCCCCAGAGCCAAGCTGGACGTGCGAGAGCACATCAGGGCGCAGGAATCCACCGAAGAGCAGTGAACAGCGCAAAGGTTAAAGCTATCCTTACCATACGTAGCCTAACCCAGCCTAACCGTACGTAGCGTGACCCATCGTAACGTGCCGAGGCCACCCTTGCTTGCATTGCCAGAGCCAAGCTGAAAATATTAATGCACTGTATGGAGCAGAACACCACCTAGCCGCAGACAATAGCACAAAATTCCAAGCTATCCTCTCCAAACCTAACCAACCGTAACATACCCAAACGTAACATTACTCAAAATAACGTGCAGAGACCGCTACTTTTTCCCTCCCCAGAGACAAGCTGGACATACTAGAGCATACCAGAGCGCAAACGTCCAGCGAAAAGCTGCGTGCAGCTCAAAAGTTGAAGCTATCCTGCCCAAACTTAGCCCGACCCAACCTAACCGATCGTAACCTGTCTGATCATAACGAGCAGAGGCCACTAATGCTGACCTTGCCAGAGCCAAGCTGAAAACATTAGAGCACTGTGGGGCACAGAAGTCCACCTAATAGCAGACAATAGCACTAAAGTTATAGCTATCCCCTCCTAACCTAACCAAACGTTATATTACCAAACGTAGCCTGTCTCAAACTAACGTGCCGCGACCACTATTGCTGGCTACCCCAGAGGCAAGCAGAACACATTAGTGGAGAGTGGAACGCAGAAACCCATATGAACGCAGTGTATATCAGAGAAGTCAATGCTACCCAAACCTAACCCAAACCAACCGAAAATAACCGAACATAACATAGATACATCTAACGTGCACATATCGCTATTGCTGCCCTGCCCAGAGCCAAGCAGGACATACTAGAGCACAGTAGAGCGCACAAATACATCGAATAGCAGTGTACAGCACAAACGTTAAAGCTATCCTAACCAAACAACCCTTAACTAACCTAACTGAACGTAGCGTGGCTCAACGTAATGCGCTGAGACCACTATTGCATGACTTTCCAGAGATAAGCTGAAAATATTAAAGCACTGTAGGGAGCAGGAGTCCGTCTAACAGCAGGCTGTGGCACTAAAATCAAAGCTGTCCTCTCTAAGCCTAGAGAATCGTAACATAACCGGACGTGTCCTAACCCGCAGTGGAGCGCACAAATTCACCGAGTATCAGAGTACAGCACAGAAGTTACAGCTATCCCGACCAGAGGCAACCAGAGAATATTAGCGCTGTGTATGGTGCAGAGAACCACAGAGTAGCAGCGTATAGCCTAAAAGTCGAAGCCATCGTAACCAAACGTAACATATATCTACGTAACGTGCAGCGACCACAATGCCTGGCGTCTACAGACACAAGCAGAGTGTGATACAGCACAGTAGGGCGCAGAAATCCACCGAGCAAGAACGTATAGCGCAAAGGTCAAGGCTACCGTCTCCTAGCCCAATCAATCGACACATACACAAACTTAGCCTAACTCTACCTAAAGTGCGGCGACCACTATTGCTATCCACCCGAGTGTCGAGCAGAGTTCAGTATGGCCATGTAGAGCACAGGAATCCAGCGAATTGCATTATACAGCATAGAAAACAAAGATATACCGTCCTACCCTAACCAAGTCTAACCTAACAAGCGTCATCAAACTCAACGTACTGTGCCGCGATCACTATTGCTGGCATCCCTGGCAATGCAGAGCGTATTAGAGCAGAGTAGAGCGCAGAAATCCATAGAATCGCAGGATATGGCGGAAAAATCAAAGCTATGCAAACCTCACCCGTGCTAACGTAAACAAACCAAACGTAACCTACCTCAACCTAACATGACGCGGCCACTATTACTGCCCTCCCCATATCCATGCAGAACATATTACGGGGAGTAGAGCGCAGAAATGCATAAAATCTCAGTGCACAGCACAATAGACGAAGCTAACTTATCCTAACATAACCAAACGTAACATAGCCGGACGCAGACT
>NW_016960505.1:0-533 GCF_001483705.2 Eufriesea mexicana
GCTATAGCCATTGCAGTGCTGTAGAATCTGGCTGGAAAATTCAATTTCATTTATACTTTCGACTAGTATCGTGGTGAGCTGACTTCCTTGCATAAGTAAGGAGGAAATATCCTTTTGGAGTGCTATAGCCATGCACTGCTGTAGAATCTGCCTGGTAAGGTGAATTTTCTTGAAATTTTTGACTAATATCATGGTGAGATTACTTTCTTGCATAAATACGGAGGAAAGGATCTTTTGGCGTGCTATGCCCAATGCAATGATATGGAATCTGCATGGAAAATTCAATTTTACTGACATTTTCGACTAATATCGTTGTGACCTATCTTTTTTGCATAAGCGAGGAGAAAAGATTCTATTGACCTGCCGTAGCCATCGCAATTCTATAGAATCCGGCTGGAAATTTCAATTTTACTGTCATTCTCGACTAATATCGTAGTGAGCTACCTTTCTTGCATAAATACGGAGGAAAGGTCCTTTTGGCGTGCTATGGCCAATGCAATGATCTGGAATCTGCATGGAATGTACTATTTTAC
>NW_016960506.1:0-738 GCF_001483705.2 Eufriesea mexicana
GAACTTTTCCTCCTTATTTACGCAAGGAGGTAACCTCACCGCGATATTAGCCGAAAATGTCAAAAAATGGAATTTTCCAGCCAGTTTCTGTAGCATTGCAATAGAAATATCACGACAATGGAATCTTTCCTACTTATTTAAGCAAGGACGATACCTCTCCACGATATTAGAAGAAAATGTCAATAAAATTTAATTTTCCAGCAAGATTCTATGTCATTGCAATGGCTATAGCACGCCAAATAGCACGCCAATAGTATCTTTCCTCCTTATTTAAGCAAAAAAGGTAGATCACCCCGATATTTGACGACAATGTCAATAAAATTGAATCTTCCAGCCAGATTCGTATAGCATTGCAACGGCTATAGCACGCCAATAGAATCTTTCCTCCTTATTTATGTAAGGAAGTTAGCTCACACCGATGTCAGTCGAACTTGTCAATATAATTATAATTTCCAGTCAGATTCTGTTACACTGCAGTGGTAACAGCACGCCAATGGAACTTTTCCTCCTTATTTACGCAAGAAAGTTAGCTAACCACGACAATAGTCGTATCTGCGAATAAAATTGAAATTTCCAGACAGATTCTATAGCATTGCAATTGCTATAGCACTCCAATAGATTCTTTCCTCCTTATTTATGCAAGAAAGTAAGCTCACCACGATATTATTCGAAAATGTCAATAAAATTGAGTTTTCCAGCTATATTCTATTGCACTGCAATGGCCATAGCACGCCAATA
>NW_016960506.1:773-1040 GCF_001483705.2 Eufriesea mexicana
GAAAGTTACCCCACCACGACATTTGCCGAAATGTCAATAAAATATAATTTTCCATGCATACTCTCTAGCATAGCAATGGCTACTGCACGCCAATAGAATCTTTCCTCCTTATCTACGCAAGGAGGTTAGCTCACCGCGATATTAGCCGAAAATGTCAATAAAATTATATTTTCTAGCCTGATTCTATATCACAGCAACAGGTACTGCACGCAAATAGAATCTTTGCTCCTTATTTATGCAAGAAAGTTAGCTCACCACGACAATAGT
>NW_016960507.1:0-492 GCF_001483705.2 Eufriesea mexicana
CTAACGTAGCAATGCTCAACGTAACTTGCCGCGACCACTATTGATGGCCTCTCTATCAGATTAGAGTAGCGCACAGCGGATGGCAGGAATCCACAGAATAACACTGTATAGCATGAAACTCGTAGCAACCCCAACCAAACGTAGCCTAACCTAACCTAACCAAACGTAACCTAACTCAAACTATGGATGCACGACCGTCATTGCCGACATCCACAGAGGCGAGCAGAGTACAGTAGAGCACAGGTGACTGCTGAAATCCCCCGAATAACACTGTATACCGCGAAGGCGAAATCGATTCCAACATAGCCAAGCCAACACAACGTAGCCATACGTAATATAACAGACCCTAGCGGGCCGGGAACACTGTTACATTCCTCCACGGAGTCGAGCAGGGAATAGTAGATCAACGTGGAGAGTAGGAATCCACCAGATAGCCGTGTATAGTAGAAAGGTCAATGATATTCTATGCTACGGTATCCAAACGTAGTAGAA
>NW_016960508.1:0-435 GCF_001483705.2 Eufriesea mexicana
TCGCGTTAGGATATGTTACGCTACGTTCTGTTGCGTTACGTTTGGCTACGCTAGGATAGGGTACCTTTAACTTTTGCGCTATGCACTGCGATTCTATGAGATTCCGCCCTCCACTCTCCTCTAATATGTTCTGCTTAGCTCTGAGGATGGCAGCAAAATAGGTCTCAGCACGTTAGGAGTGGCTTCGTTACGTTGGGTTACGTTAAGTTTGGCTCGGTTAGGAAAGGATAGCTTTGACTTTTGTGCTGTGCACTGCTATACGTTGAATTTCTGCGCTCTACTGTACTCTAGTATGTTCTGCTTGTCTGTGGGGAGGTCTGAAATCGTGGCCTCTACACGGTAGGTTGAGATATGTTGCGCTTTACTTGGCTGGGTTAGAATGTGTTTGGTTAGGATATCTTTAACTTTGGTGCTATACACTGATAGTCGGTCGAT
>NW_016960509.1:0-1456 GCF_001483705.2 Eufriesea mexicana
TGCCGCGAAAACCAATGCCGGCCTCCCCAGAACCAAGCAAAACACATCAGTGGTGAGGAGAACCCAGAAATCCATAGAATCGCAGTGTTTATCAGAAAAGTCTAAGCTACCCGAACTTAACCGAAACCAACAGAACAAAGCCAAGCTTAGCGAAACACAACTTAACGCGCCGAGGCCGCTATTCTTGCGCTCCCGAGAGCCAAGCAGGACATACTAGAGCAGAGTAGAGCACAAAAATCCACCGAAGAGCATTGCACAGCACAAAAGATAAAGCTATCGTGACCAAACTTAGCCGGACGCAACCTAACCGTACGTATCATGACTCAACGTAATGTGCAGAGACCACTATTGCTGGCCTCTCCAGTTACAAGCTGAAAGTATTACAGCACTGTAGGGCGCATAAATCCACCTAATAGCTGACTACATCGCTAAGGACGAACTACATCTCCTTAAATAACAAACCGTGACATAATCAAACGTAAAATAACAAAAACCAATGTGTCGCGACCACTACAGCTGGCCTCCCTAGAGCCTAGCAGAGCACATTATTGGAGAGTAGGGCGCGCAAGTTCGTAAAATCGCAGTGTGCATCAGAAAAGTCAAAGCTACCATAACCAAACACAAACGAACGGAACGTAACCCAACATAGCATAACCAAACCTACTGCGCCGAGTCTGCCATTGCTGCCCTCCCGGAGCCAAATGGAACACTTTAGTGGGGAGTGGAACGCAGAAATCAATACAATGGCGGTGTATATCAGAAAAGTCAAAGCAACCCGTACCTAACCCGAACCAGCGGAACATAACCAAACTTGGCATAACACAACCTACCGCGCCGAGAACGCGATTTCTGCTCTCCCCAAAGCCAAGCAGCACATGCTAGAGCACAGTAGAGCACAGAAGTCCACCGAATAGCAGTGTATAACACAAAAGTTAAGGTTACCCTGACCAAACTTTGCACAAACTAGCATAACCGAATGTAACCAGACTCAATATAACGTGCCGAGACCGCTATTGCTGCCATTCCCAGAGCCAAGTTGAAAACATTACAACACTGTAGTACTCAGATTTCCTCCTAATAGCAGACTAGAGCATTAAAGTCAAAGCTACTTCTCCCAATATAACCAATCGTAACATAACCAAACGTAACGTAACTCATCCAAACGTGCCGAGACCACTATTGCTGGCCTTCCCAGAGCCAAGCTGAAAATATTAAAGCACTGTAGGGGGTAGGAATCCGCCTAATAGCAGACTATAGCACTAAAATCAAATTTACCCTCTCCAAACCTAACCAAACGTAACATAACCAAACGTAACCTAACGCAAGCTTACGTGCCCCAACCGCTTTTGCTGCCCTCCTCAGGGCCAAGCGGAGCAGATTAGCTTAGAGTAGAACGAAGAAATCCATGGAATCGCAGTATATGTCAGAAAAGTCGAAGGCACCCGAGCCTAACCCA
>NW_016960510.1:0-4407 GCF_001483705.2 Eufriesea mexicana
TAGGGCAGGGAAATCCTCCTAATAGCAGTGTATACAGCGAAAGTCGAAGCTATCCAGGCCGAAACCGAACCAGCATAACCAAACCGAAGGTAGCCTAACTCAAACTAAGGAGACGAGGTCACTACTGCTGGCCTCGCCTGAGCCCAGCAGGGTGCAGAAATGCAATCTAGGGCGTTGAAATCCACCGAATATGTGTGTATAGAAAAAAGTTAGAGTTATCCTATCCTATCCTAACCAACCGTACCCTTTCCAAACGCAGCCCAACGCAACCTATCGTGCCATGACCACTACTGCTGAATTCCTTATTGTTGAGCATAATATAGTAGTGCACAGTAGAGCACACAAGGCCACCAAACAGCAATGTATTGCACAAAAGTCGTAGATATACTGTCCTATCATAACCAAACGCAACATAACTTAACCTAGCGTGCAGAGGCCACTAATGCTGGCCTCCCCAGAGCGAAGCAAAGTATGCTTGAGGTAGTAGAGCGCAGACAGCCACCGAAGAGCAGTGTACAGTACAAAAGTCAAAGCTGTCCTATCCAAAAATAACCACACCTAGCCTAACCAAACGAAACGCAGCTTAACCTATTCTGCCGCGGCCAATATTCCTGGCTTCCCCAGACAAAAGCAGAATGTGGTACAGCTCAGTAGAGCGCGGGAGTTCATAGGATGGCAGCGCGCAGCACAATTGTCGAAGATATCCTAACCTAACGCAACATAACCGAACCTAACCGTACGTATTCCAACTGAACACAACATGCTGCTGACACTGTAGCTGTACTCACGACAGTCGGGCAGATTACAGTGGAGCAATGTAGAGTGCACGAATCTCCAGAAGGGCAGTGTATGCAACATAAGTCTAAGCTGCCCTATTCTAACCTATACAAACGTAACATAAACAAACGTACCCTTACTCAGACTAACGTGACGAGACCACCACTGCTGGCCTCCCCAGAGCCAAGCTGAACACGCTAGAGTATAGTTGATCACAGAAATCCACCGTGCAACAGTGTATATTACGTAAGTCGAAGCTAAACAAACATAAACCCAACTAACGTAACCCAACCAAACGTAGCATAACTCAACCTAACGTGCCGAGACCACTGTTACTGCCCTCCCCAGTGCCATGCAGAACGTATTAGTGCAATGTATCACGCATAAATGCACCGAACAGCGGTTTATACAACGAAAGGCCATGTTTTCCAAGCCTAACGTAGACAAACATACCCTAACCGAACATAGCATAAACCAAACTAACGTGTCCAGACCACTATTACTGGCCTCCACAGAGTCGGACTGAGTTAATTAGAGCAACGTGAATCAAGCGAATCCACCGAATAGCGGTGTAGACCACAAAGGTCAATGCTATCCTCTGCAAACCTATCCAAGCGTATCATAGGAAACGAAACTACTCACCTTATCACACCGCGACCGCTACTCCTGGCATCCCCAGAGTCCAAGAGATTACAGTAGAGCACAGTAGAGCGCAGGCATCCACTGAATAGCAGTGTACACCACGAAAGTCAAAGATATCCAGACATAACCCTAGCTACCATAACCCATCCGAGCGTAACATAACTCAATATAACCTGCCGAGACCACAATTACTGGGTTTCCTAGTGCAAAGCTGAAAACAACAGAGCACTGTACAGCGCTGAAATCCGCCGAATAGCATTGTGTATCACGAAAGACGAGGATATCACCTCCTAACGTAGCCGATCGTATCATAATCGAACGTAACATAGCACAACCTATCGTGCCACGACCGCCATTGCTGGCCTCTCCAGAGTCGAGTAACGTATAGCAGAGCAACGTGGAACGCAGGAATCCACCGAATATTAGTGTATAGCACAAAAGTCAAAGATGTCCTTCCCTAACTTAAAGAAACGTAACACAACCAAACGTGACCTAACTCAAACTAACGCGCCGCAGACACAATTTCTGGCATCCGCAGAGAATAACAGAGAATATTAGATTACAGTAGAGCTCAGAAGTCCTCCGAATAGCAGTGTACAGCACGAAAGTGTAAGATAACCTGACCAGGCTTAACCCAGACTAACCCAACTAAACGTAACATATCTCAACCTAACGTGCCGATACCACTATTTCTGGCCTGCCCAGAGACAAGCAGAAAGTATTAGAGCACTGTATATGGCAGAAATACACCGAAAAGCAGTGTATGGCGCAAAAGTCTAGGCTATTGTTTCCTAACATAGCTAAACGTGTCATAAGCAAACGTAGCATAACGCAACGTAACGCGCCACGACCACTATTGCTGGCCTCTCAAGAGCCAAGCAGAGCATATTCGTGCACATTAGATCGCAGAATTCCACGGAATGGCAGTGTAAAACACAAAAGTCAAAGCTATCCTCCACTAACATATGCAATCAACATAACAAAACGTAACATATGTAAACCTAACTTGACGAGGCCACTATTGCTGTCCTCCACAGGGACGAGCAGATTGTACTAGAGCACAGAAGAGCGCAGAAAGTAACCGCATTGCAGTGAAGAATACAAAAGCCGCATGTATCCTAACATAACCTGATCTAATCTGTCCAAACCGAACGTAGCACGACTCAACATTACGTACTGAGACCACTATTGCTGCGCTCCCCAGGCCCTAGCAGCACATAATAGAGCACACTAGAGCGCAGAATTCCACCGAAATGCAGTGCATAGCACAAACGTCAAAGCTACCCTATCTCATTATATCCAACCTCAACGTAGCCAGACGTAGCATAACTGAGCCTAACGTTCCGCTACCACAATTGCTGGTCTTCTCAGAGTGGAGCCAGACTTACTATAGGACAGAGGGGCGCAGAAATCCATGGAACCGCAGTATATAGCACAAAAGTCATATCCATCCAGACCTAACTGAGGCTAAACTAAAATAACCAAACGCAGCCTACCTAAACGTAATGTGCCGCGACCACTATTGGTGGCCTCCTCTGAGCCGAGCAGAATATAGTGGAGCACCGTCGATCGCAGAGGTCCACCCAAAAATAGTGTATACCACGAATGCCAAAGGTACACTTACTGAACATAGTCTAACCGAAACCAACCATACGAAACGTAACCCAACCTAAAGGGCCGAGACCAACACTGCTGGCATTCCCAGGACTAAGCAGAATAAAGGAGGGCGCAGTGGAGCGCAGATATCGTCTGGAGATCAGTGTACAGCAGGAAGGTCTGGGTAAACCTGACCAAGCTTAACCTAACCCAGCCTAACCGAGAGTAACCTACCCCAAACTAACGTGCCATGGCTACTAATGCTGGCCTCCCCGGATCCAAGCAGAAAATAGTAGAACACTCGAGAGCGCAGAAATCCGCGGATAGCAGTGTACAGCACAATACTCGAAGCTATCCTATCCTAACATCAAATACGTGACATAACCGAACGTAGCATAGCTCAACATAATGCGGCGACACCATAATTTCTTGCTTCCACTGAGCCAAGCAGGCCATACTAGAGCACACTAGAGAGCAGAAATCCGCCGCATAGCTGTGCATAGCAGAAAACTCAAACATATCCTTACCAAAATTGTCCGAACATAACCTATACAGACGTAGTGTAACTCAGCGTAGCGTGACGAAAACGACATTGCTAGCCTGTGCAGAGACAATCAAAGCATATTATGGCACACTAGAGAGCAGAAATCCACCGAATAGCTGTGAAGAGCAAAAAGTCAACGTAGCCTATATAAACATAGCCAAACGTAACATATCCAAACGTACCATAGATCAACCTAACATGACGAGACAATTATTGCTGGCCTCCACAGAGACAAGCAGAATCTACTAGAGCATAGTAGCGCGCAGAAATCCACGGATAGCAGTGTATAGCACAAAAGTCAAGGCTATCGTATCCTAACCTAACCAAACGTGATATTAGCGAACGTAACCTAACATATACTATCGTGCCAAGGACACTACTGCCCGCCTCCACTGAGTCGAACGGAGTATTTTAGCGCAATGTAGAGCGCAGGAATCCACCGAAAGGTAGTGTATAGTACAAAAGTTGAAGATATCCCCACCTAACCTGGCCCATACCTAACCCAAACAAACGTAGCATAACTCAAGATAAAGAGACCCAAACACAGCTGCTGGCATCAACGGAGACAAGTAGAATGTAGCAGAGCACTCTAGATCACATGAGCCCACCGAAAAGAAGTATATAGCACGAAAGTCAAGGTCACACTAACCAAACTTAACATAACCTCACCCAACGTAACGTGCCAAGGCCTCTATTGCTCTCCTTTCCAGAGTCGAGCAGAGAATAGTAGAGTAACGTAAAGCTCATAGATCCACCGAATAGCAGTTGGTAGCACAAAAGACAGAGGAACCCTGACCAGTCCTTCCTAAACTAGCCTAACGTGATGTAGCTTGACGCAATCTGACGTG
>NW_016960511.1:0-1092 GCF_001483705.2 Eufriesea mexicana
CCGTACATCCATACATCCATACATTCATGCATCCATCCATGCATACACCCATACATTTTTACGCATATACATCCATTCATTCGTACATCCACACATGCATCCATCCACCACTCCATCCATCCATGCATACATCCATACATACATCAATATATACATCCATACATACACCCATACATACATCCATGCATACATCCATACATACACCCATACATACATTCATACAAACATCCATGCACACATCCATACATACATCCATGCATACATCCATACACACATCTATGCATACATCCATACATACATCAATACATCCATCCATTCATCCATACATCCATACATCCGTACATCCATAAATTCGAACGTCCATACATCCATACATCCATACATCCATACATTCATACATCCATACATGCATACACCCATACATTTTTACGTCCATACATTCATACATACATGCATCCATACAGGAATACGTCCATACATCCATACATCCATACATCCTTCCATACATCCATCCATCCATCCATAGATCCATCCATCCATACATCCGTACATTCATAAATCCATACATCCATAAATCCATCCATCCACACCTCCATCCATCCATAGATCCAACGATCCATACGTCCATGCATATATACATCCATTCATTCGTACATCCGTCCATACATACACCCATTCATCCATACGTCCATACATCCACACATATATACATCCATACATCAATACGTACGTACATCCGTCCATCCATAACTCAATCCATCCATACAACCATTCATCCATACGTACATCCATCCATCCATCCATCCAAACATCCACTCATCCATACATTCTTCGAACCATACATCCAACCATTCATGCAAGCATCCATACGTACGCCCTTCCATCCATCAATGCATCCGTTCTTCCACCCATCCTTTCACCCACTCTTTAGTTCACACACCCAGCACACCCATCCAATCACACACCCATCCAATCACACACGCGCACATCCACACATCCATACATCTATCCTTCCATACACAGATCCACCCATACATCTCTCCTTCCATACATCCATCTATCCATACATCATCCCACCGATACATCCATCGA
>NW_016960512.1:0-2796 GCF_001483705.2 Eufriesea mexicana
GAGACGAGTAGGGTATTGGAGAGCAACGAGCAGCAGTGAATTCCGCCGAATAGAAGTGTACAGGGCAAACATGAAAGATGTCATATTCTCTCGTGAACTGACGTGACATAATCAAACGTAACCTAACAGAGCATAACGCGCCGTGGACACTATTTATTTCCACCCAAGTGAAAAGTAAAGAATATTAGATGACAGAAGAGCGAAGGAATCCAACTAGTAGCAGTGTAAAGCACAAAAGTCAACGCTAACCCAGCAGTCTTAGCACCTAACGCAAACAAGCATAACCTATCCAAACGTAACATAACATATCCTGACGCACCGCTACCAAAATTTCTGGACATAACAGAGCTAATCAGGGAATACTAAAAATTCACCGAATAGCTCCGCACAGGGCAAAGGACGTAGCTATCCCGTCCAGACCTATCCAAACGCACCCCAACCAAATTCAGCCTAACACAATCTAACTAGCCGAGGCCGCAATTGCTGGACTCCGCAGCACCAGGCAGAGAATATTAGAACACAGTAGAACACAGAAATCCACCGAAAAGTTAGTGTATAGCACACAAATCAAAGCTATCCTGTCCTAACCTATCCAAACGTAAAGTTAACGAACCCGGCTTAGCAAGACCTATCTTGCCACGACCACTATTGCTGGCATCCCCAGAGACGAGCAGGGTTTATTAAAGCACAGTAGAGCGCAGAAAGCCACCAAATAGCAACGTATTGCACAAAGGTCAAAGACATTCTAACTTAGCCAGACACAACCTAATATATCCAAACGTAGAATGGCTAACCCTAACTAGACGAGACATCTATCGCTGGCCTCCCAAAAGCCAAGCAGAACAGATTAGAGCACTGTACGGCGCAGAAGTCCATGGAAGAGTAGTGTACAGCGCGAAAGTCAAAGGTATCCTAACCAAACATAGCCTAACCTAAAATAAACAAACATAACAAGACACAACCTAACGTTCCGCGACCTCTGTTACTGGCAGCCCGACGTTCGAGCAGAGTTTAGTAGAGAATTGTAGAGCGCAGAAATCCACCGAATATCAGTGTATAGCACAAAAGTCATAGCCGTTCTATCCCAACCTGACATAGCGTAGCGTAACCAAACGTAACCTAACACATCCTGATGTGCCGAGACCATCATTGCTACCTCGACAGAGCCAAGTAAACATATTAGAGCAGAGTAGAGTGCAGAGATCCACCGAATACCAGTGTATATCACAAAAGTCATTGCTATGCTGTCCTAACCAGGCCAAACGTAACATCACCAAACGTAGCATAACTCAGCCTATCGTCGCGAGACCACTACTGCTGTCGTCAGCAGACCCAAGCAGAACAAACAAACAAAGTAGAAAGAACTATCCTGACCAAACACGTGCTAACCCAACCTAAGCGGACGTAACCTGACTCTACATAATGTGTCGGGATCACTATTGCTGGAATTCCTAGAGCTATGCTGAAAATATTAAAGCACTGTAGGGAGCAGAAATCCACCTAATAGCAAACTATGGCACTAAAGTCAAAACTATCCTCTCCTAATATAGCCAAACATAACGTAACCAAACATAGCCTAGCTCAAAGTAATATGCCGATATCGCTATTGCTGTCCACCACAGAGCCAACCAGGACATACTAGAGCACAGTGCAGCGTTGTAATCCACGGAATAGCAGCGTACCGAGCAAAAGCAAGAGCTATACTATCCAAACATTACCTATCCCAGCATAACCAAACGTAACATGACCCAACGTTACGTGCCGAGACCACTATTGCTACTCTTTGAGGGCCAGGATGAAGTTATTAAAGCATTGTAGGAAGCAGATATCCACCTAAAAGCAGACTATAGCACTAAAGTCAAAGCTATCCTCTCCCAAACTAACCAACCGTAACATAACCAAACGTAACGCAACTCAACCTATCGTCCAGAGACCGCAATTTCTGCCCTCCCCAGAGCCAAGTTGGACATGCAAGAGCGCAGTACAGCGCAGAAATACACCGAAGAGCATTGTGTAACACAAAGTTAAAGCTATCCTTACAAAACTTAGCCTAAGACAAGCTAACAAAACATAACCTGACTCAACATAACGTGCCGAGACCACTATTACTGGCCTTCCCAGAGTAAAGCTGAATATGCTGAAGCACTGTAGTAGACAGAAATCCACCTAGTAGCAGACTATAGCAATAAAGGGGAAGCCATGTTCTCTTAACTTAACAAACCTTAACAAGACCAAACGTAACATAACTCAAACTAACATGCCGAGATCGCTATTCCTGCAAGCACAGAGCCGTGAAGGACGTACCAGAGCACAGTAGAGCGCAGAAATCCACCGAATAGCAGTTTACAGCACTAAAGTTAAATCTTCCCTTACTAATCATGTCGTAACCCAACCATGCCGCACGTAACCTGACCCAACATCACGAGCCGGGGCCGCAATTGCTGACCTTCACAGAGCCAAGCAGAAAACATTAAAGCACAGTAGGGAGCAGAAATCTACCTAATAGCAGGCTATGGCACTAAAGTCACAGCCATCCTCTCCTAACCAAACCAACCGTAGCATAACTAAACATTAGCCAACTAGTCCTAACGCGCCGCGACCATTATTGCTGGCATCTCCAGAGTCAAGCGGAACTCGTTAGCAGAGAGTAGATCTCTAAAATCCATATAACCGCACTGTCTATCAGAAAAGTCGAAGTTACCCAAGCCCATCCCAAACCAACAGAACATAACTACACATAGCCTGACTCAAACTGACGTGCTGAGACAGCTACTGTTGCCCCCCGCAGAGACAAGC
>NW_016960513.1:0-1079 GCF_001483705.2 Eufriesea mexicana
ACGGATAGATGGACTTATGGTTGTATGGATGTATGATTGTATGGATGTATGGATGGATAGATGAATGGATGGGTGGATGTGTGGATGTATGTATTATGCATGTAAGGATGTATGTATGTATGAATGTATCGATGTAAGAATGTATGGATGTATGCATGTATGGATGAATGGATGTACGGATGTATGGACGTATGGATGTACGAATTTATGGTTGTACGTGTGTATGGATGTATGGATGTATTGATGTATGTATGTATGTATGTATGGATGAATGAATTGGTGGATAGATGTTTTTATGGATAGAAGTATGGATCGATGTTTGTATGGATGGGTGGATGTATGAATGGATGAATGTACCGAAGGTTGGACGTATGGATGGATGGATGTGCGGATGGACGGATGTATGGTTGTATGAATGTATGGATGGATGGATCTATGATTAGATGGGTTTATGGTTTGTTGGATGTATGGATTTATGGATAGGTGGATGGATGGACGTATGTGCGGAACGGATGTATGGTAGTATGAATGTATGGATGGATGGATCTATGATTAGATGGGTTTATGGTTTGTTGGATGTATGGATTTATGGATAGGTGGATGGATGGACGTATGTGCGGATGTGTGTATAGATGTAAGTGTGGATGTATGGATGTATGGATGTATGAATATGTGTATGTACGAATGAATGGGTGTACGGATGAATGGATGTATGGATGGGTGCTAGTATGGATGGATGGATGTATGATTCGTTGGATGTATGGGTGGGTGTATGTATGGATGGATGGACGTATGGATGATTAGATGTATGGATGTATTTATGAATGGATGGGTGCTAGTATGGATGGATGCATGTATGGTTCGGTGGATGAATGGATGGGTGAATGTATGGATGGATTGAGGTTTGGATGGGCGGATGTACGTATGTATGAATGTATGGATTTATATTTGTAGGGATGTATGGATTTATGGATGTATGTGTGTGTGGATGGATGAATGTATGGATGGATGTATGTGTGGATGGCAGGATGTATGGATGGTTGGATGTATTGATGTACAGGTGTATGGATGCATGAATG
>NW_016960514.1:0-544 GCF_001483705.2 Eufriesea mexicana
TTCTGTGGACATTTGCGCTCTACCGTGCGCTATCGCTCTCTGCCTGTGTCTGGGAACGCATGGATGATGTGGTTTCGGCACGTTAGTATGAGTTATGTTACGTTTGGTTAGGCTAGGTTTTGATAGGTTTGGTTAGAATAGCTTTTACTTTTGTGCTGTCCACAGCAATTCGGTGCATTTCTGCGCTGTACTATGCTCTAGCATGTTATGCTCGTCTCTGTGTTTGCAGCAGTAGTGGCATCGGCACGTCAGGTTGAGTTAGATTACGTTAGGTTATGTCACGCTTGGTTAGGTTAGGATGGGAGAGCTATGACTTTTGTGTTTTACGCGGCCACTCGGTGTTTTTCCGCGCTCTTCATAGCTCTATTATTCCCTGCTCGACTCTGGGGTGGTCAGCCATATCGGTCGTGTCACGATAAATTGAGCTATGTTTCGTTGGGTAGGTTAGGTTATGTCTAAAGGTTATGTCTAGTTTGTTTAGGATGGCACTGACTTATGAGTTATACACTGCTATGCGGTGTATTTCTGCGCTCACAGTACTCTA
>NW_016960515.1:0-270 GCF_001483705.2 Eufriesea mexicana
TTCATATATATATGGTGGAAAGATTCTATTGGCGTGCTATAGACGTTGCAATGCTATAGAATCTGGCTGGAAGGTTCAATTATATTGACATTTTCGACTAATATCGTGGTGAGCTATCTTTCTTGCATAAATAAGGAGGAAATATTCAATTGGCGTGCTATAGCTATTGCGCTGATATAGACTGTGTATGGAAAATTCAAATTTATAGACATTTTCGACTAACATCGTGGCGAGATATCTTTCTTGCGTATATAAGGATGAAAGATCCAA